>NC_082393.1:21067596-21360085 GCF_031168955.1 Gadus macrocephalus
TGTGTGTGTGTGTGTGTGTGTGTGTGAGAACACTGACCTGTTTTTCTTCATCAGTCTTTTAGCAATAAGCATGATGAAGACGATGAAGAGGAAGCCAGCCACAGCTGCCAGACCAACTAGCCAGGGTTGGAGAGTTCTAGTCTTTGTCACAGGGGCTCTGGCACCTTAAAGAGTTGTTACATAATTACTAACTACATGGACTACATGGACCTGGGTTAAAAAAAAAAAACACCAAACCAAATTGAACTAAATGCAACAGATCAGAAAAGAACACAAAGAGAACAGACAATAATACAATAGGAAAAAATACCATAAGGAACAATACCGTTATTAGCTGAGCAGCTGGCAACTGACAGTAGCAGACCGATAAGTACTCCTGAAACGTACATCCTTAATGTCCTCTCCCAGGCAGCCGACACTACAACCAAAGACGACTACACAAACACGAACACTAGGACCTTTGACAACGACTTCTCAAACACAAACACTACAAGCGGACCTGACTCCTCGACAGCAGCTATAGACAGGACCGGACCTTTGGTCTCTACCTTAAGGAACGTTAAGTCAGGCGTTCTTGTCCTTGACACATATTAACAAGCTATTAAATTAGAGTGGGTGTGTGTGTGTGTGTGTCCTATAATTGAGTTCAAAGTTTACAGACCAGAGGGAGTTTGTGCGGCTTTATGACTTGAGGTGTGTGTGTGTGTGTGTGTGTGTGTGTGTGTGTGTGTGTGTGTGTGTGTGTGTGTGTGTGTGTGTGTGTGTGTGTGTGTGTGTGTGTGTGTGTGTGTGTGTGTGTGTGTGTGTGTGTGTGTGTGTGTGCGTGCGTGCGTGCGTGTGTGCGTGCGTGTGTTGACATCCATTTCGCATATTATTATCATGTCATTGTGTATTAGTATTGATTGTTTGTTACATTATATTTGTAATCACTGTTTAACTCACACACATGCATGAAAAAAGGAAAATCTACTTTACTTGGTTTTCTCCCAAGCTATCAAAGGGGTTAAGATAAGGCCTGGGTTGACATCAGTTCTTCAGGCTGCTTCCCATGATCATGCTCCATTAAATCAAATACATTTTTGTCAAGAAGTGTCTCGCAATGAATCATTTTTTGTCATATACTGTGAAGATATCGACTACAATTCCAGATATAAACGTGGAGTCAATATTAGCCATCAATAGAGTGAAAGCTTTAGGCAGCGTTGCCTGCTGCACCATCATGTTGGTAGAGCGAGGGGAAAGAGGCTTGGCCGGGGATATTGAGTATTGGTTTGAGCAGTTGGAACGGTCTTTCCCAAATTAAAATGAGCAGAGATTCTGGCTCAGCGAACATAACCCAGCTTTGTGATTCTTCTGAAAATTACGGTCTGACTTTGTCTGGGAATGAGCTGCGAGCTCATGTTTGATTTGCTCTGGCATATGATACACATTTGCGAAATTGGTCAGGAAAAATCAAGCTTCTTACTCACACAATTGGCTATGCTCATATTTGAAAAAATCTGCTTGGGCAATCCAAACGTTTTGTTTAAAAAGCACACCCATGCACCATTCAGCCATTTATTCCCCTGCAACTCCACTAATTTTGTCTTTGTAAACAGAATCAAAATAGTCTACCTCTGCCAAAGTGAGGTGGTTTTTGGAATCCCCAATAATGGCTGTAAAACAGAGGAAGAAAAACGCACCATAATTATTAAATTGAATAAATGGAGAAAGATATCAAATCATACCTTTTCTGAGAAACTCCGATTTGCTCTGATCAGACATCCCTCAGGAACCTTTTAGAAGTTGGACATGTCATTATTTTGCATGTTCTTGAACGCACACTGGTAAGCGATCTTCTCCATAACCTCTGAATCCTCAGCCCAAAATATATTTTTTTAAATCTCAGTGTTTGAGAAGAAATACAAATTAGTATTTTGTGAAATACTAATTATTTCACAAAAACACACAGTGCAAAACTGAGACCCAGACCTGAAATCCTCATTGTGCATAGATATCTATGAACCACAAAAATAACAATAATAAAAAGAGGGAAACTGAAACACATTAAAAGTTAAAAAGGAAAATAGTGAAAGGTGGAAGCGTGAAAAATACAGATGAGCTTATGGCAGCAAATTAAACTATTAAACTGGAAACATTTAAGTTTTTTTTATTTATTCATATTTCCCCTAAGCTCATCAGGTTAAAACCAGGTTCAACACAAACCAGTTCAGACAAGGCTCTCCATTCATCATAATTATAGCCTAATAATAACTTTCTAATGCATAAACCATCTAATGTTTATTTCAAGTTGGCTTGACCTACTTTCCTCTGACCCTAAATAGCCTTAATGACAGATTGATCTGACTGTACACCAGCCTAGCCGACTAACTAAATATAAACGTCCGGATTTAGCACACTGCTCTTCAAGGGTAGGCTATCTTATCAATATACCTACCTTCATTTATCATTTGTGTCCATTCAATTGGCATATAACATTACAAAAACAGTAAACGCCATCCAGAAACACTCTGGTTTGTTATCATGGCTGATCACAAACTTTGTTATCAGCCATGAAGTTTAGGGCTCCTCAATGACTCTGTAGATGGCTCTGGCTGTAAAGAACAATGATGTGAGTTGTTCAACTCAGATGGTTGAAAGGATCTTTGATGAGTAGATGAACTACGCAAGTCTCCCATAGAATGTTGCAAATAAATACTGCAGGCCTATCTGTCCTCTGGAAGTACCTTACTGCTAAAACAGGGAATATGGTTAATGCCAATATTCAGGTTTGAGTCTGATACGTGACTGATAAGAATTATGGGTTCCATAAACGAAACATCCAGTAATTTTAGTTCAGTAACCATTATTAATGAAGGGAATTGTCAAGCATTAACCCTCAATATGTTATATTGACAATAAATTATAAGGCTACGTTTAATTATTCCAGTGTTGTTTTTAATGTTGAAGGGCAAGGCCATTCATTTCATTGTAATTATACAAAACACACAACAAACAAAAACAATTCCCCAGATGATATTCTTTCCAAGCTCTAGGGTTGGGTGAAAGGTGATAGGTCAAGCTTATTTGCCATGTTTTCATACTCATGCTGGTGACAATGACTCATCAAATGTTGATTATATTAATGATGATATTTTTGGAGGGAGGGATTGTTATAATAGGGAACCTAGTTTAGCTTTAACATTAGCATCACTTATTAATGTCTCTTAAACAAGTGCCAAAGTATTACTACAACAAACACAATTTCAGCTTTGAAAACACGATATATATTTTTATTTTGTAACACACTGCATTTCCAACTATGTATTTTCTTTATAATTTATATATAATCTATATCATTTTCAGATATATATGTGTCATACATCCTATATCCATATCATATCAAATTAATGAAACCTAATTACACTCATCTATCAATCAATGGGGATGATTTTCTGATATTAAAACATATCTATGGAGGATTGGAGGGGGTACTTGGACGATTTCAAAAGAGGTATATTTGTTGTTGGAAATTGGTTATGAAAGATTGCAACCAACTGAAAACTTATGAATTTTATATTCCATTTTGGACAAGTCTATTCTGCTGGATGCCCCTCAATTCTACACACTGTACCTTTAATAAAATGTGTTGAATCTGAAGGGCACACCTCACCTCACCTTCAAATGTTTTGTGCTGTTGAAAGGAGTACTAAGATGAAAAGATATCTGAGAGGGGGACGTTTAGCGGAAAATTTGGTTGGCTCCAATTTTGCCTTGATTCTTTCATCTTTGTATACAAACCCTTCCAGTTACGGTAAGTGTTAGATGATCAACAACTGAACCACGCTTCAAAACCATGAATGTAGGAGCTATGAAAGTATTCTGGAAATGATCCGCCCCCTCTTCTCCACCTCTCTGCTCTATCTTGCTGTGGTTGGGTCCTTTTGACTTGAAGCAAGCCCCCTGCAGGAAGGAGCCAGGTATGTGTACTGCAAAAGAAACAAAAAACACAAACACAGTGCGTGAATTGATAGTGTGTGTGTATATGGAGGAAATGATTCCTCATGGACAAGGAGGATCTTAGGCCACTATGTATCTTAGGCCACTATATATATGTATCCCACTAATATGATGATAGCTAATCTATTTTCATATATCTATCATCAAATATATGATAGATAATCTATCTTCATCTATCTACCATCACATGTATGATGATAGATCATCTATAATCATATATAATCTATTGAAGGCCATGGATGTGCAATGCATTAGGTTTTACTTCTAATGGCAAATGTGCTGGCTGTAAGGTGGCAAAAATGTAATGGAACGTAATATTATCAAGTTTATTGATTAATATAATCTGATAACAGGGCCCCGTGGCGGAAACAACAGCTACTTTACAGATAGAAGCACAAAAGGTACGCACAGCAAATTAAAATAGTCTCTCAATTGAAAGTGTGTGTATGTGTGTGTGTGTTTGTGGTGGTAAATCCCAGGGTAAGCCGTCAAAGCGGGACTGGTGTGTAGAGGTTAAAGCGAGCTACAGGAGCTTGGGTTTTTCTAAAAAGCGTAAGCTGATTAAAAGGACAATAGCACTAACATAGTGTTGTTGAACAGACTGCACCATGCTGTGGGACTCCATGCTGGTAAGCCTCGATGGAAAGTGGGCTTGGATATAAGATGATTCTTATTGGTGGCAGGATCCTAGGAACAGCATGGCTGACCCTAAGCATGACTTATATACTTAAAAGGAAATAAATATCATTACTATTTCTATAATTTGATACTACTGTTCAGTCATGAAAAAAAAGTACCTTATTCATGCTGTGATGGGGTCCGCGGGTTCCGGGTCATCTTCCACTTTCTTGCAAAAGGCCTGCCGAAACAGGAAGTTCCACAGAAACAACGTCAAAGAGGTGTTGACAGTCAGTATCCAAGCCGACAGCGGATGCATATTACTGGATGGCTGGTAGAGGTGGAAAGGCTGCTTAGATGTGCCGAAGGAATGGTATGAAAGTGAGCTGGCTGCTGAGGTTCCTTGCTTGTGCTGGACAGCTGTTCAATTGAAAGGTTGGTTCTCGAGATTGCTCGTCAGTTGAAAGACAGTTATGTTGGCGCAGGTAGAAGAACACCTGCGGGTCGTATAGTCTGTGGGTCAATCGCGCAGCTTTGATGACATAACTCAAATGACTGGAGCTGCTCCAGTCTGTTAATCTTATCATCTGGTTTGTTTCGGAGCAGGGTAGTTAGTCGGTACGGGTTGGTAGGTCAGTTGTGTTGCTCGTATCGTTGGAAGGATTCAACATTTCTATGTTGATTTTCTGATTAGACTGTCAGTGTAGCTCAGATTCATAGAGGTTGTATCGTTGTTATTTTACCAGCACACTGAAAGACAGCTCTGTTCACCAATGACAACGGCCAGTTGAATTGACCCGGCGTATGTAGGGATTAGAATAATCTGTGACATGGCCTCTCTTTGTCCTTCACAAACCGACACATACAGGACACCTGGATAATCCATTCACACTCAAGGTTAATGAATCTCTATAATTTGCAATGGACATTCCCCCACGGCATCGATCACTATGTGATATTCATTTTTAATTATCCAGTTTTTGTTGCTCGTTGTACAATCCCTAGGATCCCTAGCACAACAAAATGGGTTTATGTTAGCTATTAGTTTATAATTCAAGTATTGCCACTTAGCTGAGTTTTAATTAGGTGGCAAAAATCTCCCTGAATATAGTCAATAGTATTAGCCATGCACAGACATTTAATCTACAACTGGCAGTCAGCCACTTATCTCAGTTTTAAGGAGGACTCTGTTGAAAGGTTATGTTGGTCAAGAGACTACAGCAAGAACCCTAGAAACCGTTGAGAAAATGCATTCAACAATAAACACATCTGCATATTTTTTCGAAAGACTAAATTGAAAGACTATCGTTAAACAAGATTAAAAGACAACGATTGCAAAATACAACGTTTAGATCTACCTAATATAATCTGACCAACAATACAATTTTTCTTAGAAATGGTTGTGTTATGTTATCAAGGACATTTTGGTAAATGGCTGCCATTCAGGCGGTTCAATGATCTTAAATCGAGATCCTACTGGACTTGACTAGCACTTTTTTCATAAAAATGCATCTAGATTTCTGTCATACGGGGCTGGCAGGGGACTACCGTCAATCCCATGTCCTCGTCACCTTAAAAAATACAACCTATACATCAAAAATATTAAAAGCCCATACAACATGTTACATAAAGTACCTTTTATGCAGGCTGTTGGTCCTCCGCTTTCCTCTGCTTGAAGGCCTCAGTCAGGATGAACAGCCAGTAGAAGACGGTGATGGACACGTTGACGACCAGCACGAACACAGCCAGGGGATGGAGCATGGTGCCGCAGCGTCCCACTCTCTCCGTCAGCCCGTTGGGTAATGAAGGAAACTCGAAAGAACCACTCAGAGCCTCTCCAATCTTCCACGGCACCCCCTGCTGCTACACGTTGCTTAAACCTCAGGTACAGAAACCCCTTAGTCCTACTCAAGAAGGCTGACTAGTTCCCCAACAACGAACGATGCTCATGTTTAGTACTGATGAACACATTATTGCAAACATGCCAGTCCCCCCTTTTTCAAACCAGACTGCAGGAACTGTCACAGTATTTAAAATATGGAATATAATATATTGAGGAAATATAGTGGGGTACTTTACATTTAGCCATCATTATCATTAAGCCTCCATTGCCAAATTATTCTAATAGATGGTATTAACATATTTTTGGAATGCAGTCTGATATGTTACATGAATACTCAATCTTGACCAGAGGTTTACAGATTAGAAAAGAAACAATTTAAAAGCAGTACCTTGATAATAAACTTGTATGCATATTCTATTATTTTAAGTGTCACAGATCCCGGGAACTAAGCAATTGGCAGATAAAAAATACATTATAAATATACATGTAAAATAAAGATCCCTTTTTTTGATAAGATTTAAAAAAAGGTGTTATGAAGATATTGGGGCTCGGAAGAACGTTTATTGTGTTTTTGTTAGATGACAGATAGTTGTGTTGATAGATGATTGATTTAAAATGCAAGCCAAGGCTTCATTCCATAATGTCAAACCATAGCAATAACTGAAGACATCATCAGTGTTGAAACCAGTTTAACACAAATAATATAATAAGGGGAATAAACCCCATAATCAGTACAACAAAATATAAAGCGGTCATTGAAGCTTGTATAAATTAAGTTTTATAATATACCCTTCAAGGCACAACACGTGATCCTCTCATTCCCCATCCTGGTCACACATAGGCTACTCGTGGCTCTGCTGGACACAGTACACACCCCTGACCCCACTGGACGGTCGGCCCTTGTAAGCCCTGCAGAACCATGTGCAGCCGGACTCTTGGTTGTGCTTCATCAAACAACCGACTCCATCAGTCCAGTGCCATCGTTTATTACGTACAACTCTGTTGACCTTTACGTTGACAGTTAAGATCAGGTTCTGTCCTTTCCTCGGCGATGAAGTACTTTTCCGCCTCCCCCATCAGCAACTAAACATCCGTGAAAAATTCCTCGCCAAAATTCGGGGAGTGTAGTGACCCAACCCCCACGTCTGTCCGTCCGTCCGTCCGTCCGTCCGTCCGTCCGTCCGTCCGTCCGTCCGTCCGTCCCGCGTCAACACTGCAGCCGGACCAGGCCGTCGGCGTACTGGAACTGCCCGCTGCTCTCGTACTCCAGCATGTCCAGCGCCACCTCGCAGCTCTCCTTGACCACGCGCTCGCCGTCGCCGCGGTGACGCTGCAGCACCTCCAGGCACTCCTCCTGGCCGATGGAGCCCAGGGCCTCGGCCGCCTCGTGCCGCACCATGGGGCTCTCGCCGCTGCGCTCCAGGGCGGCGCGCAGGGCCGGCACCGAGGCCGGGTGCTGCATCTGTCCCAGGACGTAGCCGATCTCGTGGCGGAACAGGGCGCTGGAGCACTGCAGGCCTGGTGGAGGGAGGGGGGGCAGAGAGGGGTTGATGGAGGCGGACGGGCTCGTCATCGTCAATGACTTTACATTGTAATTCTTGATTAAGCCGTCTGCTCTGGTCAAATAAAAGTAATGAAATCAATAAAAATCAATGAGTAACGCCTTATATATGAATCTACCAATAGCTTCATTACATTGTAATAGAACCTCAGCACAAAGAAAGGTATCAACACTGACAGAAAGCAAAAAGTCTAAGCTATAAGCACTTTGAGTCTGCCTCGTGTATGAAGAGATATATATAAATAAAGTTGCCATGCCTAATAATTTTTTTTTATTGCCATGGCAAATGGTTTGACAGATGCAAGGACACACACACACACACACACACACACACACACACACACACACACACACACACACACACACACACACACACACACACACACACACACACACACACACACACACACACACACACACACACACACACACACACACACACACCATCCCCTAGTGCCAGGACAGCCTCTTCGCTGCCGTTGTTGCGGAGGGCAAACATCGCCCTGTAGCGCTCGAACAGCGGCAGGGTCTCGTCCAGCAGGTTGGTGCGCAGCTCCGGGATGCTCTTCTTGGCCGCGGGAGGGGCCGGGTCCACGGAGGAGTAGGGGTTCTTGTCCGCCGCGCCGTCCTCAGCGCTCCCCCCGCTCTGCAGCCACTCCAGCCGGCGCAGCGCCAGCTGGCACGTCTCTGCCACCTACAGGAGAGACAGGGGAACTGCGCTTTATGACACTTCTCAGGGCTCCATGGATTGGCGTCGCCCCGCTGCATGGTGTGCTACAGGCAGCACACAGTAACCCTCTGACCCATGTGTTGTGTTTTAAAGCAGAGTGTTGACACTAGCCTTGGGCCCATGAAAGGTTCACCCAAGAACAAGTGGAACGTGGACTATTTCAGTAATTTTTTTATTTTATTAACGTGAAATGTTTCAGTGGTGGAGTCTGATCTACTGAATGTGATGACATTTGAAAATTGCGTATTAAGAGGACTCTTAATAAAGACATGGTTGACAAAAGCATCAACATGGTTTAAAGTAAGAAAAAAATACATTTATAACATAAATGTCCATAATAATCTAACATAAATTATATTGATATTGTTATCGTTGCAGATTGTACTTGCTGAAAAAATGAATATAGTTTGTTTATAGTAGTGATTCTATACCTCAATGACTGGGTCCTTTGAATACTCTTCAAGTATTGGCAGAACTTCTGTGTCACCAATCGCACCTAAAGCCTCACCTAGAGATGCAAAATACAGACAGACGTCACAGGACTTTTTCAGAACAATAAATCAGTATTCGGCCAAGCCGCAACAAGAATGACAACATATAAAAATTGAGGTTATGCATGGAGGTTGAAAGTGTTAAACATGTTTGGAGTTTATTTCTCTTAACATTTCTCCTTTCCCTATGCCAGCCAGCCCTACCTGCTTCGTGACGGACCATGGGGTCTTGCTTGGTGTCTTTCAGGACAGCCGTTAGTGTGGGTATTGCTTGTCTGTCCTGCATCTGTCCCAGGCAGTAGGCAAGCTCGTGCTTCAGCAAGGCAGACTCGTCAACAAACGTCTTGCTAATCCACTCTATGGCTTCTGAACCTAAATGTTTGGAGAGTATTGACATGCAGTTACAATACATGTACAATAGATGTATAAAGGACAATGTATAGAAGAAACGAAAGCTTCGTTTTAAACTACCACTATTATTCATTACATTTTGAAGATGATATGAGAATACTTAATCCATCCAAGAAGTAGTAAAACAACCCCAACTGAAATGTATGTTGGGGTTTTTACTACTTTCATTTCTACTACTGTCATGCACAATGACAGTAGTAGAAATGAAGATGCAAAAATAAATAGGAAGATTATCAACATTGGAGATGGACATTATTGGCAGTATTGCTGTGTATGCTACATTATTGCAACTATACATTATTGACCATGATACACGAGTGGCCAAGAGACTCAAGGGTCCAGTAGGTGCATTACCTCCCAGGTTCCTCAGCGTGAACAGCGCCCTGAAGCGCTGGGACAGGTCCTTACTGGGGTCGACCAGGACGCTGCCAATGGCCCTGATCTGATCGGGACTGGCCATACTGGTGAGGTGGGGAACAAGCAAATACGTGTAGTCAAGACAAGATAGTCGGTAATTGCAGCAGGTTCATCAAAGATAGTAATTATATTGCTGACTTATTTTGACCAATGTAGACCCCCAATTTATTAAAGTAGAAAGTTTGTATGACAAATATGGTCTCAAGATAGATAGATGTAATATGTTTCAGGGGGTTGGGGGTAAATATTAAATATTTTTCTGAATAACTTTAATAGTTAGCCCTAAAACCCATCTAACAGAACACATCCTTCAACTGACAACAGTAATACTATAGTTATTATGGAACCATTCACGCAAGTATGTCCATGACGCTGTGCTTATGAAAGCAAGTAGACGTGGTGGTAAGTATCAGCTTGGCCACACTTTGGATTGGTTACATTTGATACAGTCCTCATAGTGGACCATCAAATGTCAGGCAAATAGAAATCCATACTATATTATACTCACTTAATAAGACTTCCAAAGTGAGCTGTTTGGGTTAGTTGCTAGCCTGCTCTATTGCTTTTATGCAAGCGGTTCACTGTCGCATGGGCCGAGCTCTGGTGAAGTACTTCCGGATATGTGACTGTACTCACTACCAAATAAAAGTACTCACCAGGCAAGTGAGGGCACAGTAGTACAGATCTAATGCAGACTTTGCTATCTGTATCCAAAACGTGGTTATGGGAATATATCCTGAAGTCAAGTTCAAACCGTGAAACAATTCCTTTGCGGAATGCCCTTTAAAGAGTCTTATGCTCCCGAAAACACGGAGCGTGGCCTTAATTTGAAAGCGCTATGTAACCCGGAAGCTGTTATGAGGGCGTGGCAGCGAAGTGAAGATAAACACACACTCGGTTATGTCCATTTCAGAAGTTGTGTATGCATGTATGTAGTTGAATACATTCCAAACAATGTCTCGTTTCAAAAGAGGAGGTAGAGTGGACTCCCTGTCCGGGTTTCAGACGGACAAGGCAGAACCAGCCGTTCCCAACGGACTGCTGAACGCTGCGAGAAAGAGCGGCCAGCTCAACTTATCGGGTCGTGGGCTAACTGAAGGTAAGGCTGCACCAAGCATATAGTAATGGGTACCTACCTACCTGTTATAGTTATAACGGTAATAGGTACCTGTTATAGTAAATAACAGGTACCTGGTAACATCACGTCTTGTAGACAACCCAACCCAGTGTTTGAGTTATAAAGGATTGTTTGTTTTTAATATGTATACCCAGGAGAGTGGATAGAATATTGTTTTGAATCAATGCTGATTTGAGATCTGATCGATTAAAGCAAGCAAGTACAGAGTTGGAGACTAGTTTCACCTTATTATATATTTATACAATTGTGTGTCAAGTTGTCGTCATTGTCGTTGTCGTCGTTTATTGATATTCACATTTTGGATTATGTAATCGGGTAGCATTATTTTTTCATGCATGAGCCAGTAGTTTATGAAATGCTGATCACCTTTTATTTTGGTCTCTTGACGTGACCTGAAACCTCGTGTTGGAGACCTGTATGTCTTGGCGGAACTTGGTTCCTTGCTGACAGGTCAGCGAAGGGTCAAAGTCTGAACTAATTAAGAGGATATTTTATTGTTGTTCTCCTTCATTACTGGTGTAGAAGATAGTTCTTCCTTTAGTATAGGCCTGCATCAGACTACAGAATAGCAGGAGTTTTTAGGATTTAGTTGTCTTGCCCAAATCAAATCTTTTCCACAATATTTTATAGAATAATATAATATTCTGTGTAGTTAAGAAACGTCGTGAAACAAAGCCAAGCCCAGCAACCAGCAATGTTGGACATCATTGAGATACTCTATTATAAAGTGGTAGGTAACTAGTTGCATGGCATAAGAGGAATGTATTTGCTGTTACAGTGTGCTTAATGCTGATTTTTTTCAAAAGCCACACAACCCAATACCTTACAAATGGAGTCCTGCTGTGTTGTGTGTGTATTTATTATATGTGTATATCCCATTGTAGTAATAATCACACACCCGTCAAAGTGCCATACACACATCTGGTCGCTAAACTACTAGTTACCAGTAATACTAACCACAGTGATGTCTGTTTCAGTCCCCCAGAATGTGTACCGCCTTAATGTGGACACGCCAGAGGAAGCCAATAAGAATCTGTCATTTGGGGCAGATGACCGCTGGTGGGAACAGACAGACCTCATCAAACTGCTGCTCTCTTCCAATCAGCTCACGACACTGTCGGATGACATCAGACTCCTCCCAGGGCTTACCACACTGGACGTAAGTGAGGATAGAGTTAGTAATTAGTAACTGTATGAAGCCAGTGTAAATAATAATAAACTAATTAATTGCATCAAGCATGACAAAAAGTTATATTTATTCCTGTTTTGCATACTGTTTTGATGGTCAGCTCCATGACAACAAGCTGACCAGTTTACCCGGTGCTCTGGGAGAATTGGGGCAGTTACAGCAGCTCCGACTCAGGTATACACACACGCACGCGCACACATTTTCTGACCACTAGGCATGATTCAACAGCCAAATGCAGTGTGTGTTTTGTGTGTCAACCAGTAACAACCAGCTGAGCACCTTGCCTGTGGAAATGTGCAGATTGCATAACCTGCACAGCTTGACCCTCCAGAACAACCTTCTAGAAACGCTGCCCGAAGAGCTGGGACAACTAGACAATCTGACTGAGCTGGTAAGATAACCAATGCTAACTCAAAGAGTTTTGGACTACACACTGCTTTGTGTAGAACAGTACGACACGCTGCTTTGTAGTTTATTTACAGTTGCTAAACATCAATACTTCAACACACAGTACCCCACCTACACTGAATTGATTGAAATGGCTACACTCTAGATGTAGTTATTTTGTAATTAAATAAAGATGCTGTTGTCTGACTCATTCTGATTTGGCACTCTTGTCCCTCTTGTCAAACTATTATTTTATATATTGGACACTGCACTGTAGTACACTAGTTCCCAACCTTTTACTTAATGTGCTAAAGCACTTGAAGACACTTAATTGCCTTCAAGACCTTTCGCGAACCAACTCATAAGCAAACAGGATAAGTAGATAAATATCGATGTAGTGGCTATGCAAAGTGCGCAAGCGCCCCATTTGTACACAAATATTACTGCAAGTCTATGGCCAGTAGGAAACAGTAGAAGAATAAGTCTGCAATGCTGCTTATGCTCCCATTGTGTTAACTTGCCAACTAAATAAATAAATACATCAATGGATAACATTACAATGGAAAACATTGCAGTGGAATGTAAGAAAAGCTATTCTTTAAATAAAAACAAGCCATATATTTTCTGAACTATATTAATAATATATACATTTTAAAGTCTTTAAACTTTTTTCTATCATTGAAAATTTCTCCATGTTAAAAAACAATTTCCCCTACCACCTGCAGTACCCTCACATACCACCAGTGGTACCCACACCACAGGTTGGAAACACTACTTTTTTCTTTACCTGGTTGACTAGGTGTTGCTTTCGCTTGTTTTTAGGTCCTTTCCAGCAACCGCTTAAACTCCCTCCCTTCCGGCCTGGGGCATCTAGCCTGTCTCCAGAAACTAGACCTGTCCCACAACCTGCTCACCTCCTTGCCTGACAGTCTGGCCAAACTAGCAAGTGAGAACCCTTTTATGTGTCTAACCTCATGTGAGACGCGTTCTGTCTCTAGAGGGAACGTACTCAGACCTTGTTGTGCGTTTACAGGTCTGAAGCTGCTTGACTGCAGCAATAACCAGTTGACCTGCGTTCCTGCTAGCCTATCGGAAATGACCAGTCTGGAGCAGCTTTACCTCAGGCACAACAAGCTCCGCCTCCTGCCGCAACTCCCTGCCACCAATCTGAAGGTAACCGTGGTTATAAAATCTAGTCGTGGACCCTGTAGACGTTGGCCTTCAAAAGGAATCCATTTTTGTGTTCAGACATCTCGAGGCTTAGATTAACTGGCCCATTCACGTTATTGTTATTTATATTGGGTATAATAGTTGTTCATCTTTTTCATTTATTTAGTATTTTCTTGTGGATAGTTGGATGCGGGCACGGAATTGCACGGGGTTAATTTTTTTTCCCGAGCAATACATTATGCCGCCAACATGAAATTCAGGCCGTAGCACGGTCAATGCAATCATATCATCTTCACGTCTGTCTGCCTGTCTGTCTGCCTGTCTGTCTGTAGGAGCTGTACCTGGGCAACAACCAGATCGAGCGGCTGGAGGCGGAGCAGCTGGCCAGCCTGGCGGCCATCTCCCTCCTGGAGCTCCGGGACAACAAGATCCAGAGCGTCCCGGAGGAGGTCACCCTGCTGGCCACGCTCACACGCCTGGACCTCACCAACAACGACGTCGCCACGTAGGTCCCGGCCGCCTGACGCCCCGGCATGGCTCCTAGCGTATGGAAGCAGTGTGGTGACCCACGGAGAGAGCTGTCCCACCTTATAGGGGTTTGACAGTCTGAGGCTGTTACTGCACAGGGCTCTCGACGGGCAGCTCTAGAGGCCCCCCTAGTGGACGGACCGGATTACAAACAAGGACTGTTGTGGGTTCTTTTCAAGGATGAGCCTTCAGTTGATTTTACCGTTTATTCAAGTGAGATAGAAAGAACAGTCCGGCAAGCGGCTACAGTAGGTCAAAGTATGTGCACAGGGAGATTCGGGGCAACGCTGGGTTGTTATCAGCCTGTGGCCATGATGTGTGGTGCGCAGTTTCATAATCTATTTGGCCCGTTGCCTAAGGTTACGCCAACTCTGTGGGTGCAACTAGAGATGTGGGGGATATCTTCACATGGGTTTGGCTAATATGGTAGCAGGTATAATGTGTGTGTGTGTGTGTGTGTGTGTGTGTGTGTGTGTGTGTGTGTGTGTGTGTGTGTGTGTGTGTGTGTGTGTGTGTGTGTGTGTGTGTGTGTGTGTGTGTGTGTGTGTGTGTGTGTGTGTCCGTCCATCCATTAGTCTTCCAGCCTCTCTCAGCCTGCTTCCCAATCTGAAGGTCTTAATGTTGGAAGGCAACCCGCTGAGAGGAATCCGAAGAGACCTGCTATCTGTAGGTCACACGCACAGCTACATACACAGCTACACACACACACACACAGACATCAAACATCTCTTGCAATCAGAAAATCCTCCATCAAGCCCACTTTGATCATCTTCATAACAGATCCCTCCCTTGTGTCTTAAGGGCTTGTGGCATTTGTACCGACTGCTAGTTAACTAACAACTGTCGCAGTCGGCTCCAATCCCATTTTAATACCATGCCATTGCGCAATAATTTAGTGGTGATTAAATACACTGCTACCGTAATTATCATTAATACACATATTAATGATTGGGATTAAAAAATGGTAGACACAACAATGGTCAGAATTGAGTTATTTCTGCTGTGGAGGTCTGTATTAGTGATCAGTCAAAACGCCATAATGATATTTATTCTGCTTCCTTCTGCCAGAAAGGAACCACTGAGCTGCTGAAATATTTACGGGGGAGAATTAAAGGTGATATAATGTGGTGTGACTGAATCATTTTTATTTTCTACTTCTGTCTATTCAGCCCACTTGAATTGCTGCTATGACTTAGGAGAACACAGCATAAATGCATATATTCTAGCTGCTTGATTAAGGGTCCAAACACATTTTGGAAGTACGCCAGTGGTTTATGGGACTGCTTTAGGACGGTGCACATCTGGATTTATAGGGGAGACTCGGCAATTGAATTGCAAATAGTTTTTTTTAAAAGAATGAGTAGACCTTACTTGTTGCTTGCTCTTCTAATTATTTGTAATGCTAGCCACAAGCTAGTAAATGGCTAGCCAGCCAAGTTCTGTACTAATGAATCATCCTTAATAACCCCCTGGCAACACACATTGATTAATATCATACTCTGTGTATGAGTGTTTGAAGAGTCTTGTGGTTGTTGTCATTCTTAGAGGAGCCAGGTAAAGTAGACGAGACTCCCACTGCCATGACTCTACCCAGCCAGGCCAGGGTAAACATCCACAACCTCCAGACACTCAAGATCCTGGACTACAGGTACAAGGAGCAACAGAAGGGTTAGGGAGGGTTAATCCCACCTGTCTGAGAATCAGACCCCCAGACATTGTTGTGCGTGTGTATTGGCGGTGTCCGTATATTCTAATTTGTGTTTCATTTGTGTATGATTTTGAAAGCTGCGTTCTTGGTGAGAAATGTATTGATCATTTCAATAAAACAGGAACCTAAGGTTAAGTGTGTGTGTGTGTGTGTGTGTGTGTGTGTGTGTGTGTGTGTGTGTGTGTGTGTGTGTGTGTGTGTGTGTGTGTGTGTGTGTGTGTGTGTGTGTGTGTGTGTGTGTGTGTGTGTGTGTGTGTGTGTGCGCTAGTGAAAAGCAATCAGAAAACATTCCAGATGAAGTGTTTGACGCTGCAGCCGGACAGATCGTGACCACCATGAACTTCAGCAAGAACCAGCTGACCACACTGCCCCCTAGGTACACACACACACGCACACACACACACACACACACACACGTATATATATATATATATATATATATATATATATATATATATATATATATACACACACACACTCTCTAACAGTGTGCTGCATGCATGCATAAAACAACACCATGACCATCCCTCTGGCTGGAGAGGTCCTGACATGGTGCTCATGTTAATTCCTCTCCTATCCCCGTCATCCCCCAGGCTAGCAGAGTTCCAGGGGTCGTTGACGGAGCTCAACCTGGGCTTCAACAAATTGTCCTGCCTCTCTCCGGCGGTGTCCTCCCTGGTTCAGCTCACACACCTGGACCTCAGGTAGAGATGATGCATCATGGGACTTCTACTGTCCGAACCTTAGCGTCGTCCACCACCAGATCCTCAGCAGTGTTAGGATGACAGCTTGTTGAGTTGCAGGCTCATTCCCTTGAGGGCGCACTTGAATGCGAGCTTGAGTGCAGCAGACCTTCAGGTGGTCAGGTCGTCTTTCGTTACAGGATCTTCTTGGCTCTTGCTACAAAGTGCTTGCGGCTTCAGTCTTTTATTGACCTGTCACCATCAAGTATGGGACAGGCCTTATGGGACGTTGTGACTTGAGTTTGGAAACATCCAATCGTTCACCAATTTCCTTAGGAACATCCTGTTGCTCAGTTTTAGTGGTGGGGTCACACGCACTATGAGGGATTTTATGTTACAATGACACTGATGGTTCATGGTTGTCGATATCTTGAATTTCATTTCACCAAGAGCTGAGGATTGAAAGTTAAAGCTGCTATCCTCAAGTATGGCTGCCCCATTTGTCTCGGTGAAATTGTGTTTTGATTGAGTCTCATGCATTTGGATCTATGCTTGCTTTAAATACACAAGATTTGTTTGATAATGGTAACTTTTCACTTCTTAGCCATATTGAAACTTCAAAATAAGTCTGCAGGTGGTGGCATCATACTCATCCCCAATGGCTCCGCTCTTACCACGGTTTAGATTGTATCTGTTTGATTTGTATCTTGCCAGGAACAACCAGCTGAGCGACCTGCCCTCTGACCTCGGGTCCTTGAAGAAGCTGCGCTCTGTGATTCTGAATTATAACAAGTGAGTGGCAGACGCGCTCACATCACTGTGCAAAGCCACTGCTACTAAGGTTAAAGCTGCAGTTCCAGACCTCCCGTGTCATTTCATGGCATCTAGTCCAACACATACCGGCCCTCAAGCTAGCATAATCGTCTTAGGTGAGGAGCTAGACTGTGAAGATTAAGTTATATAATATACCTTCAAATGTATTCAGTTGTACTGAATACATTTGTTTATAAAACGTAGTGTTTATACAATGCAGTTACAAGTTATTACCTTTTTTATATTACTTAATGAATATTCACCTAAAGCATTTATTGTGCAGTTTGATTCCAACCTCACACGATTCTTGAAAGACGGACCGTGCCGGATGTACAGTGATGTCCTGGCTGGGGCTGACAGCCAGCGCACTCATCAGCAGCCGGTTGGGTTAGCAGGTCACCCGGAGAGTTACGATACATTTCTCTCCTGCCATCCCTTCCTTTTCCGGTATAAGGTTCAAATGCTTTCCTGATGTCCTGTACGAGATTGTTTCCTTGGAGACTGTGTTGCTAGGCAACAACCAAGTGGGTGGTCTGGACGCAGAGCGTCTAAAGGCGCTGGGGGCTCTGTCTACTCTGGACCTGTCCAACAACGACTTGCTCAACGTAGCACCTGAACTGGGGCTCTGCACGTCGCTCAGGTAGGCCAGGACGTGCACACACTCAGATTGGTCAAATGGATGTATTAAAACGTGACCTACCCACACACCCCGATTTGCTAGTACAGTTCAGGAAAATCTATTTCTGAATCCGTTTTAACTTTGGTCCTCATTTCTATTTGAATGTGTTTTTAGATTAAATGTAAACGTAGATCACAAAGGTAGTCTCTCTCTCTCTCACTAGGTGTCTCAGTTTGGACGGCAACCCCTTCAGGACACCAAGGGCAGCCATCGTTGCCAAGGGAACGGATGCAGTGATGGAGTATCTCCGCAGTCGCATCCCCACATAAATCCTTTTCCTTTCAGGCTACACCCTGCCCTCTGCCCCCACCCCCAAGATCTGGGCTTAGCAGCGACCTCACTGCCCATTGGCCCGAGGTGAAATCCCCTACAGAAGCATGGGGCTGTAGGTCATGATAAACGTACAATCCATAAATTCTTTAAGCACATCTTTACTACATCCAATGAGAAGCACTTATATATTCAATAAAGCATTTACATTGTGGCTTCACAATCATGATTGCTTGGTGTGTGTGTATTGCAGGCATGATAAACAAGATGCCATTTCACGGTCCGTAGTCTTGTCTTCACTGCCTACTACATAAGTGCTGCAGTTCATTACGCTATTGGTTAATTGACCACTCAAGCACAACCAGGAAGTGTGTAGTCTACTCATGAGTCAGGAGATGAGCTCTTTGTAGAAGCTCAGCAGTGTGCCTTTTATTAGGTTGTGACTCATGTCAATATGGTGGTGTGTGTGTGTGTGGGGGGGGGGTTGCAATTTATCCCAAACTGCTCTATTTCCAACAAAGATTAAGAAGCAAAACTTATTTTGTTAAGAACATTTGAATCATTTATTTAAAACATCCATTTTTACTTCCAGAGTCGTCTCTCTTGAAAAGAATGTGGATGATGAAGGTGGACATTAGAAACCCAACATTTTGACAAAGGCGAGCGAGCAGATGGGCGCGAAGCAGAGCAGCAGTGAGCAACATGGTAGCTTCAGATCCCCATCCCTTGCAACATCGTCTTTAGAACATGAATCCTCTTAAAAGTCATAACAGACTCGGAACCATTGACATCCAAACAAAAAAATCATAGTGAATTTACTTTAAAGCTTAATGTAGCAATACTGTCTTTTTAAATCTATTTTGAGTGTGTAAAATGGTATGCCTTTTATGCGTGAAGAAACAGAACTTTTTTCTGCATGCTGACTGGTTCATTTGCTGGATCGGCTCAATACACAACATTGCTACACGTTCTATTCTATCTAAAACCTTCTCTTGCATGGACACTCACTCACATATGCACACACACATCCCCAACCCACAACTTAAGTCACACTCCAATCATTATGTATGTTTCACAACACGTCTTCTGTTTTACAGATCACTTCCTTGAGAAGTGAGTGGTCACAGGGGCACAAATAAACAGTTCATCCCTTGTCAAGTCATAATGTCCCCCCCCCCCCTTCCATTGGCAGTATACCATAGCTATGTAAAAAGACCCTTACACACAGGGGGCGGAGCCTATTGTAGTTGTGAACGATTAAAGTGGTGGTTAGAGAGGGGAGGGGTAAAGTGATAAACGTCACATTTAAGTTTAGTTACAAAAGTGTCAGCGCAGAGCTTCAAACCGTCCTCCCCTTCCCGCAGACCTGTTAGGGTAAAAATGACAGCCGAGGGGCTGAGGTTTAGAGGTATGGGTTAAACGAGACAAAACAGAAAGAAACACCATCTGGTAGCTTTGCAGCTGGTTGGCAGCAGCCCTGCATGGTCTTCACGCTCTTACTTTGAAAGGGCGGAATGAAGGATAAAAATGGCTGCAAACTCACCTTCAGACGTAGGAAACTCAGTGGTCCCACTGACGCGTTTCACGCTTCACAATAGTTTGTAGGCCTATTTACTAGTTACTTTTTTACACAGTCTGTACATCAGTTTAATGTACATGATATATATATATATTTATATATGTATATTTGTGTGGTGGTGAGGGGGATAGGAATTCTGTGTGTGAGGGAAAGATGTAAGAACTACAGTCAAATACTCGTTTTTCTTTTTCAGTTGAACTTCCGTGTTTGTGTGTGCGTTTTCTGTGACTGAACGCAGAAACGTATTCAAAATAAATGACAAAGTTAATCCCTTTTGCGTTAAGTAGATTGACAACAGTGCATCTGTACAGGCCGCAACATTCACATACCCACATGTACATTAAAAGGGCCACGCCTCAACATGTGTATAAACATGTCATTTTTAAGAAAAAAAAAGTATCCACACAAACACCTTTTTACTAGAAAGTGACAAATGGAGAGGAGCAATAATACATCTTTCAAAAAAGGCATTAAAATACAAATAAAATAAATAAAAATAAATTACTTTCGTAGAGCTCAGGTTAAAAACCAAAGGAACACCCTCGATAAACCCTTCAACTCAAGACCATCGAAGACGGGCTGCTGTGAGGCAGATGTGTCGTGTAAACAATAGGATGGACATACGGCTTCTTTAAAACAGCTGGACGGACAAACCACACAGGACGGACACATTCGTAAATCAGTCTTTTAGAGGAATGGGGGGGGGGGGGGGTTTAGCGGTTGTTGGGGGCATCAATGGTCCGGTACACTGAAGGCTGGGGGGGAGGTCAACGTCAATCACTCAATACCTATAATAGCCATTCCTTCATCCATGTAAATACCATTGTGTGTGTGGACATCGTTTACTCCTCTCCTTAGCTTCTTCTGCAGTACTCCGACCCTCCTCAATCGTTGTATTGACTGTGTGCGTCAGTGTGTGTGTGCCAGTGAGAGGCAATCAGAAAACATTCCAGATGAAGTGTGTGACGCTGCAGCCGGACAGATCGTGACCACCATGAACTTCAGCAAGAACCAGCTGGTGTGTGTGTGTGTGTGTGTGTGTGTGTGTGTGTGTGTGTGTGTGTGTGTGTGTGTGTGTGTGTGTGTGTGTGTGTGTGTGTGTGTGTGTGTGTGTGTGTGTGTGTGTGTGTGTGTGTGTGTGTGTGTGTGTGTGTGTGTGTGTGTGTGTGTGTGTGTGTGTGTGTGTGTGTGTGTGTGTGTGTGTGGGCCAGGACATTGCCTCGGCACCTTCATACTTGGGTGCCCTCGGGATACAGAGCCACGGGCCCCCCCGCCCCTGAGCCCACCATACATCACCCACCCTTCTCCTCCTGGCTCTGGTCTCAGCCCAGTTCAGTTCACACTGGTTTGAAGTTCTTTTTTTTGTGTTCTTCCTGGGTGGGTTAAAAAAAATGTGGTCAAAAGCACACCGGTGTTTTGTTGAAGAAGGCAGTGTGTTTGGTGGTCCAGACGGCTGTGTGTGTGTGTCTGTGTCTCTGTGAATGTGTTAATGCGACCAGGGGGCATGCAGGCGCTCGCGGATGTGTGTGTGTGTGTGTGTGCGCGCAATCAAAAGGTGGTTAGTGGAGGTTATTGAGCTTTCGAAAAAAATACAAACAAATCGGCAAAAGGCAAATGTTTCTTTTTACCCCCAGGTCATAACATTTGATGTTGTGAGCGCGTTGCTTATGTTTTTATATTTTTATATTTTCTTTTTTTCTAATCGTGACATCCCTGCCAATATGTGTGTGTGTGTGTGCCGGTCTGTGTATCCCATGACTTAATGGTGCACGCATAACGCATGGTGCACCACAATGTCCCTGTACTAGGGGGGTAGGTGGGGGGGGGGGTGTTAGCGTTAGCGCGGGGCCGTCATCAGGTAGCACAGGTTGAGTGTTTGTCGTGTACACTGTCGGTCACAGGGGGGGGCTGTGAGGGTGGGGGGGGCTATAGGATCCCGTCCATGAAGCTGGTGTCCAGCCGCTGGATGAGGGGGGGCTATAGGAGGGGTGGGGGGGCTATAGGATCCCGTCCATGAAGCTGGTGTCCAGCCGCTGGATGAGCACGCGCAGGAAGGACATCTCCTTGCGCGTGTTCTCGAAGATGATGCGCGGGTCGTCCGACTGGCACCGCAGGCAGTTGGGCGCCATCACCATGGCCAGGTTGTTGACGTCCATCTTGGTGTAGGACACGTTGGCCGCCTGGGCGAACACCTGGCGCGGCACAACACACAACACACACACACACACACACACACACACACACACACACACACACACACACATTATGCGTTATGACGGCCTGCTTTATTTGTGTTGCCGTCACTTTGTGTGCGTTTCTTTGGGTTCCTTTGGTACATTGATTGATTTGGTGAGTTGGGTCTTTGTGTGTGATTGGTCAGATGTGTGGCTGTGGTCCCTGCTTATTGGTGGGCCAGGTGGCCAGTTTGAAGGGCAGCAGTGACACACACACACACACACACACACACACACACACACAGACAGAGACACCTCCATTTCAGCGGTGCTGTGCGTCTTTAGTTTAGTTGTCTTTGTTGACAGCTAAAGAATTAAGAATTAAAAATATATATTATATTTTCTGTCTAATTTCCTTTTAATGGGCATATGTTCGTTCTTCCAAGCTGAGGTGTAAGTGGCCACTATTAGAGGGCACTTTAAGGAATCCATGGAGATTGACTTGGTTCCAGTTTGAATCTTTTCGGTTTTAATGGTGCAGAAAGTACAATTTATTTATAGTCACCCTGCCGCACTCAAAATAAAACAACGGGGCCAGAACCCAAAACAGGACTCTTGCCAAACATGCCCTTTCTTGTTTCCATGTTGTTCAAATTTGTAACTTCACCGAATGAAACGGTACTAAACATTCTAACCTGAAATGGTTCCTGCTCTCGCTGGATTTTAAGTGTTTGGTTACTGCTTTATTTTGAATAATGTGTTCACTACACTTTATTTGGTTATTTTGTTGTCATGGAAATATTAATCATAACTATAATATACAATTATAGACATGTTTATATAATTACTGGTCAATCTAAAAGGAACTGTTTACATTCTCCTTGGAACTAGATACCTCCTTCCTCTCTCTAACTGAGAGATGTTAAGATAGTTGCATTCCCACTGTGGCCACGAGGTCTGATGCTCAGGCCTTGCCAATCGGCGTCCTTTAACTGTGTTGCAGCCTTGCTTGCATTCTTGCAGACATTTCCACTTCCCCAATAGTGTATTGCAGTTTAACTAACAGCCTCTCCTGCCGATCCTAAACTCTCCACGATGGTCACTCCTACTCACCTTTGTGACCTCTGTATTCACTACCCACAATGCAATTCCCTATATGAATCTTGTTCACCCATTGTCTCACTGAATCTATCCGTGGTAACTTTGCTCCTTTCCCACGATCATGCTCTAAAATTAAATCAATGCACCAGCACAGCACCAGCCCGGTGTGTGTGTGTGTGTGTGTGTGTGTGCACCCGCGCATGCGTGCGTTACCTGTAGGAAGCGGATGAGGTAGCAGAGCACCAGCTTGTTGATGTGCGGCAGGCCCAGCACCACGTTCACCGCCGCCTCAGGGTTGTCGTAGTGCGTAATGCAGTCCTCGTAGAACTCATGAGGGATCAGAGGCTCCTCCAGCTCCCGGTACCACAGCTTCAGCAGAGACGCTAAACACAGAGAGAGAGAGAGACAGAGAGAGAGAAAGAGAGACAGAGAGAGAGAAAGAGAGACAGAGACAAACAGAGAGAGAGATAGACAGAGGGAGAGAGACACACACAGAGGGAGAGTGAATAACAGATGGTATCAAATAAGAGATTCTTCTGTTTAATCTGATTGATAATCACTTTTCCACAGCATGTTTTTCTTTATTACCTTGTCTTTTTAAAATCGTCTTAGTTATTTCACGTTAGTGTTTTGGCAATTTGTTCAAGTAGCTAAAATTCCAATAAAGCATTTTTATTTCAAATTCACGTTTGAGCGAGATGGAAAGCAGATATGGCGTGAATCATGGCGGTACTCAATAAGGAAAGGACACACCAACAACCACAACAATGACCAAGGAACACCCTAGTAAATCCCACAACATGTGGTCCGGGCCTCTGATCTCCAGAGAGCGCCGTACCGGGGATGTGGGGGTCCTCCAAGCCCGTGGGGATCTTCCACTGGTCCACCTGCAGCTTCAGGGCGTTCACCTCGTCGATGTCCCCTGGCACCCTGAGGACGGGACACGGAGGACGGGTTAGGCTGAGGGGAGGCCTGCTACTACAACGGGCCTGACACAGAGGAGCCTTACCGCAGACCTGTGTGCCCCAGACCACGGGAACACACATGATCTGATGGAGGAGGAACATGGTTACACGGAACATGGAGCGCATTGCATTCTTCCTCTGCAAATGGACATTTAAAGCATTAAAATGGGAGGCCTGCAGAACTACTATGCTAATAATCACGGGTACAAAATAATTGCTGAGCAGATGTATGATAGGACTATAGAAAACCCTAAGCCATATGACACACATTTTCCATAACAAATAATAGAAGAAATAAAAGTCGAATTATTTAGGAATCTCTCAAATTGGACACATTTATGCCTCGACTATTTGGCACCAATTCATCAATTAATCAAGGATTCTGTCCGCTTTGGGGCCCCCACACTTAAAACAGCCTCTGAAAGGTGCCTGGCGTGCCCCCGGCGAGCTGCGTACCTGAAGATGCCCTCCGTCTGGTCCCCGTTGAGCCCCAGCACCTCCTCGGAGAGCCGCGTCTGCACCCAGGGCAGCTGGCGCTCGGGGTAGCGCTCCGTCTGCAGCACCATCACCTCCTCCAGCGACGAGCCGAACATGGAGGGGCTGAAGATGGCGTTCTGCGCGTGCTTGATCTCCTCCAGACACGGCTTCTGCACGCCCTGCGGGTCGTCGTGGGAAATAGGAAGGTAGGCGGTGTGAGTAGCGGCTCAGCTCTGGGGGAGGGGGAGGTCGCGGTTTCAGGGCGGGCAATCGGGGCATCATTTTCTGTGATTGGTCTGGGGATTTCATCTGACCTGTCAATCAGAGGTGTGGGAAATGCAACACTTCTCAACGGCGGAGAAACGTAGGCAGGGACTCTCTCTCAAACTCTAATTCTCCACAATCTCCATTTCTTCACCTGAAAAGTTATTTTGGGCCAATGACAAGTTGATGGAGCCCCTAGGCCCAGAATGCAACAGGGTGCTTCCTCCCCTGACAATAATTCAATGCGCAAAGCCACCGTTTCCCTGGTCACATGTCAACCACACATTGACTATCGACCCGTCGGTGAGGCGAGGCATGTAACCCACTAACTAAGTAGTACAGGAGATTGGCAGGTCAAATCCACGAGGAGCTACGGTACATTCGAGAAGGGAACGGGGGGGGGGGGAGAAAAGAGCCCACTTCTCCATTCCCCCCATGGCCAGAAGGGGAGCTATATTTAGAGAAGGAGGTCGATGAGATAAGAGGAGCCATATGACCTCCTCCTCCCCAAGTCTGTCTTGGAGAGACCCCACCGACAGCACATTCATCTGCTGTGAAAGGTTAGCAGGTTAATAGCAGTCAAACACCCGGAGACCTTCAGGGACTTGGTAGTGTGTTACTGTGTGTGGGTGTATGTAAAACCACTGTGTGACAACCTGCCTCTATTAATACCCTGTGGGGACCGCTGGCACAGGCTGGGTAGACACTGTGCCAAAGCACCCCAGCACTGTTATCACTGCAGCTACATCCGTGATGCATCCATTAGCAATGCCACGCTTAGGCACACATGCACACACGCGCTATTTTTGGATTGCATTCCCCTTGTATGATGTTGTCATGTTTGACAAGCGTCCTATTCCCCCTGGTGGGGCATTTGTATACTACACATACAACCGTGACAAATATTGTTGCATTGTGCATCACACATTGTGTAATTAAACTAATAAATGACACTTGACAGAAACCTGCTTGATTGTCCTGAAGGGCAGTGCTTTGCTGCAGGTCTTCCCATCACGTGGAACAGTAAGAGAGCACCAGAGAGAGAGGGGTGCCTGCTGGGTTTGGTTCAGGGTCAGCTGCCCTCACATGAGCTGGGTCTTTAATCTACAAATGATAAACCTTGGATGCACATTTAATCCAAATTGTTGAAGCCAGTGCCACAATCTGAAGCGTGTCTCTCTGAAGGCTTTGCGTTGGCGTTCGCCCAACAACGCATCCCAGATGTGCCGATCGCCCTTAAGCCGCGGTGGATAGAACGAGCCTTTACACCTCGGAGTCAGATGAAACGACTCATTACCATGCAGCAGCGAGACGGGTGCCCCCATGTGAGAGGGCATGTATCCACTAACAAGCCTTGTCACAACACATCACAGCGGGACAAAGACAACTTGATTAGGCTGCCCTCCGCACTTCATCAACCACACATGACCGGAATTGGCCCCGTTCTCGTGGTCTTCTGTCCAACAAGTTTCGGCGCTAGTCTCAGATCACTCATGAGACTTTACTTTAATAACTTCAATTGGGAAGACAGAGAAGCTAAATTCTATGCAAATGGAGCATTTCACTTTGTTTTGCTTCATATTTTCTCTCAACCGAATATGCTAATTGAGGCTGGGCTCTGTGAGTGCATGATTGGCCAACAGATTTCACCAACTCAGCCAGTAAACTATTCCCTGTGGGAAGACAAGCTACAACATCCTGTCCCGACTCCACCGTTCTGAGACAATGCGTCGGTAAAAGGAACCTCCTTCTGAATGCGTCATCCACTTGCTTGAATGAGAATATCTGAGTCAAGAAACAGGAAACGAGGTGTAACTCTGCCCCTTTCAGATCTTGGTTTTGGGAACAGGCTCTGTGCCCTCTTCCCCCAGAAGTTCTGGTAACGTAATAGGACTGCTGAGGAGGATGCTGGTAATGTTGGAGCACAGCGTCGTAGATCGTACATACCTTCTTGGCCCCGGTTAGAGCAGCCTTGGTGAGTTTACGGTAGCAGTATTTGGCGTAACTGCTGATGGCCACTCCTGCAGCAAAAAAGGAAAAACACATTTTAAAAGCCAACTCCTTGCTCTTTCATTGATGAAGAAAGTCAGGATGATTAGAGGGGGAGGTTGTACAGTAAAACCCTCCAGTAAATTAAGCCAGGAACGCTGGAGTCTGTAGTTCAAATATTTTAGGATTTACCCGCCCGTGTTTTTTTTCATAAATCCACATTAAATCATTGATTTGATTGATTAAATACGTAAACGTTTTTTTTCTATTGCTGCCCGTGTTCTCAATGTGCTGGAAAATAAACCTATTCTGTAAGCTGTGTGACCCACACTTTTCTGTGCTGTGTAAATAAGGAGGTGACCCTTCTTTATTTTCGTTTCTTTCCTGATGGTCATTTGGCTGCAGTGACCCATGCAGAATAGGATGAGAGGAACAGGGGCTGAGGAGGGAGACAGAGACTCAAAGCCTATTGGCAGAGAGAACCAACTGTTGTTTTCCTTTGAGTGCGTGTCCTTTTGTTTGAAAGCCCTACAAACACCAGTACTCTGTCAGAGGAGCCAGTCAGTCAAGTTTGTGGAGCGTGGGCACGAAAATGATACTAGTCCATACATAGTATTTTTTCCACTGCTCTCATACTCTCAGATATGCATTAACTTCATGGGCGTGTGCATGTGGTGAAAGGCTTCTCACTCAACGTCCTCCACAGTAGGGAGGGTTAAACTAAAGCCTTGTCTCTCTATCTAGGCAAGGCAATGCAATTTTATTCATACAGCACTTTTCATACACGAGGCAGACTCGAAATCATTCAATAAAAAGGAAATAATAAAATAAAATAAAATAGATACGTAAAATAAATAAAGGCAAAGTAAAAGAAAAATGCATTGTAGATAGTGCAATGTATTTAGAGAGCAAAAGCAATCATAAAAGTCTTCAGTCTTGTTTCAGAATCCGCCCATCGGTCCACACACACCCACCCTTGGTGTCGTTAAGGGGGTCTGTGTGGCGGGCGATGTAGCCCTCCAGGTAGGCGTGGAAGCGGGGCGTGGGGGGGAAGAAGGCCAGGCAGATGGCCATGAGCTCCCAGCCCCGCTCCAGGCTGTCGTAGCGGAAGTTCTCCGTGGTCTGGCGACACAGCTGGATGTAGAGCTCGTCGCGCAGGCCCTGGCTGCTCCAGCCGCGCACCACCACCTGGCCAGGGACCCAGAGGTAGGGGTTACTCATCCGGGGAGCTCTCGGCGAGGCCCTCGTCGATGCACCACATTCATTATGCAGCCGCGTGCATCACGGCAAGCGGTGGACGGGCTGTTACTGCAGCAGCACGGCGCAAGGATGTTTTAGGAGGACGGGTTTCTGACCAATAGTTAAAGGTGACATATTGTACCACCAGGTGTGAGGGTGATTAGCCGTTACAAGCCGTTTTGAAAATCGGCCTCTTCTGACATCACAGGTGGGCGTGTCTGCCTAGATGTGTGCTGGATAGATCAGTCTACCAGCCTACCGAGTGGACTGTAGCAAAAGGTGCTCGTCTATCCGTCATACATCTCGATGGACACGCCCACTTGTGATGTCAGAAGAGGCAGATTCTCAGAATGGCTTGTAACGGCTAATCACACTCACACCTGGTGGTGTGATATGTTACCTTTAAAAATAAATCGTTAATTTTATACTTTAGCCTTAAAACCGTTGCACCTTGCTGGGAAATGATGCTTCCACAAGAAAACATGTGCTCCGCTATAAACAACAGGATTCCATTTTTTAGTAAGGAAGCTTTAGGCTGCATCCGAATACTTAGTACATACTATTTCTGTCCAGTGTCTACTACTTGACCATACACTTCACTGTGTAGTACGGTCTACAGCTATGCGTAGAACGCCTCCGAACGCTTCCGAACACCGCCGAAACTCCACCGGATGTTTGGAGATGACGTATCTCCCCCCAGATGGCGGCAAAATTTACCTGTTTTCCGTCTTGTTATCGTTGCTATTAAATAAAAAATGTCTCTTTCTACGCGAATGGCTCTTGAAATGGATATCGCTGCTAGAAGGCGTCGTCGTCGGTCATCTCGTAGAGCGACTTACCGGCAGGTTATGATGTATATATGTGGACATTTGGTAAGTCATTTTTTTGGAATAATAATACATTTACAGTTATTTGTTACTCCGTGAAAAAGACGATTGAAGTAAATGTTTCCTTTTTTATTGAACACACACACACACGCACACACACACACACACACACACACACACACACACAAATAAAAAGCCGCTGTTGGTGGTGTCGGGTCAGCCATCTCTTCTTGGTTTGTTACCAGACTCCTGTTGCATTGTGGGATAGCGTAGTGAGGTCCGTGGTTTACTTTGGCGGTAGTACGCATTCGGAAACGTCTTCCGTACTACAGAATGCGTACTGAGTATTCGGGCGCGCTATATTTTTCGCATACTACAAAATGCATACTATATAGTATGCAAGTATGAGTATTCGGATTCAGCCTAAATTTGCGCTCTGGGCATCACCGAATTGTGCACACGATGCAGGATGACCGGCCTGTCAGCTTTACACATGACGTCGGCAGTACTGCCTTCAGACTACAAACGCCCCGTCGACCACCGACCTCCAGCGCCACGACGAGGGGCTCGGTCTTGGAGCGCCGGTCCCCCATGAAGGTCTGGATGAGCTTGAAGATGTCCACCGCCTCCCGCTTCACGTTGCGGTCCGACGTGACGATCATGGGCTTCTTGATGGGCTCGCTGCTCCACGCCAGCATGTTGGCGATGGACACCTTCCTCCGGAACAGACCCTGAGAGGGAGGGAGGGGGGGAAGGGCGAGAGGGAGGGGCAGCGAGGGAGGGAAGGAGAGGGAGGGGCAGAGAGGGAGGGGCCGAGAGGGACATAAGAAGGTGAGTGAGTGAGTGAGTGAGTGAGTGAGTGAGTGAGTGAGTGAGTGAGTGAGTGAGTGAGTGAGTGAGTGAGTGAGTGAGTGAGTGAGTGAGTGAGTGAGTGAGTGAGTGAGTGAGTGAGTGAGTGAGTGAGTGAGTGAGTGAGTTCTCTGGAGCACCTGTGTGTGTTTGTTAAAGTGCTTGGAGGCCCAGTTCTCGATGTCCGTCTCGGAGGACGGCTTCCTCAGGGTGAACTCTGGGAAGACGCCACAGCTGGCACTGGGCATCATGTTGCGGGCGTTTCGGCTGGCCTCAAATTGGGCACACGCCCCGAGGTCCTCAGACTGGGGGGAGAGGCAGAGAGGTACACAGAGAGGCAGAGAGACAGAGACAGAGACAGAGACAGAGACAGAGACAGACAGAGAGAGAGGTACAGAGAGGCAGAGAGAGAGAGACAGAGAGAGAGAGGGAGAGAGAGAGAGAGGTACACAGAGAGGCAGAGATAGAGAGGCAGAAAGAGAGGCAGAGAGAGAGAGGCAGAGAGAGAGAGGGGGAGAGTTACACAGAGAGGCAGAGAGAGAGAGGCAGAGAGAGAGAGGCAGAGAGAGAGAGGCAGAGAGAGAGAGGCAGAGAGAGAGAGGGGGAGAGAGAGAGGGGGAGAGGTACACAGAGAGGCAGAGAGAGAGAGAGGCAGAGAGAGAGAGGATGAGAGAGAGAGGGGTGGAGGTACACAGAGAGGCAGAGAGAGGCAGAGAGAGAGTGGGGGAGAGGGAAAACAGATTATAAAACCAATCATTGCAGATCTATTGTTGTTCAGCATTTAAAAGTCAAATCTTGGTGTGCAGAAGCATAGCAAGAAATATATCAATTCATGTATCAAAACAAACATTTACAAAAGGGCTTAATGGTGGAAAGGAAAATGGACGTCCGTTTAAGTTTTCCAAAGTATTAGTGAAAGTTATTCCTGAACTAGAACTCAAGTACTAATTAATCAACTGCTGTTGTTGCTCCCTGAAATCAATGGAGTCTTATCGCAGCCAATGTCCTGCTACGTCAGCATTTATATGGAGCAGTCTACGGCAATTACCCAGAAACCACCAGCACAGCAGGCCTGTGGGTGGTCGTGTGTGTGTGTGTGTGTGTGTGTGTGTGTGTGTGTGTGTGTGTGTGTGTGTGTGTGTGTGTGTGTGTGTGTGTGTGTGTGTGTGTGTGTGTGTGTGTGTGTGTGTGTGTGTGTGTGTGTGTGTGTGTGTGTGTGTGTGTGTGTCTTTGCATGTACGTGCGTGTGTGTTGGTGTGCACATGAATAACCATCATTAATTTGTCGATTCAAAAAATGTCTTATAAGTAAGGAAACACAACCGCCTCAATGCATTTCTGCATTGTCAACATTTGCTAGAAATATACTGTTGCACAAAGGGTCACTTTCAAATCACATTGCTGCGTTGTGTCTTGAATACTGAATAATAATAAATAAATAAATAAGACAAAGAACTGAGATACTACAGTGTTAAGGCCCCTTATCTGATTGACAGTGGCTTTCACCGTTATATAAGCTAGTCAGTGTTCATCAAACATGGATGACATTCAAACGACGGGGTGTCGCTGTAGCTATTTTATGAGCAGCGCCCGCACTTGGTGATGGATCCTGTCGCCATGTGAGGAGGAACAGCGCAGGAATTCACACATGAATTCACACCCGCCGGCCCACTGGCAAGCCTGTAGAGGGTGTTACCTGTGAGGGGGGAGGAAGGCTGGAGGAAGGGTGGAGGAAGGGTGGAGGAAGGCTGGAGGAAGGCTGGAGGAAGGGTGGAGGAAGGCTGGAGGAAGGGTGGAGGAAGGCTGGAGGAAGGCTGGAGGAAGGGTGGAGGAAGGGTGGAGGAGGGGTGAAGGAAGGGTATTAGCTGTGAGGGGTGGAGGAAGAGTGAAGGAAGGGTGGAGGAGGGCTGGAGGAAGGCCGTTACCTGTGAGGGGTGGAGGAAGGGCTCCGGGGAGGCCAGGCTGGTCTGCACTGACAGGCTCTTCTCCAGCAGCGCCTGGGGGAAGCCGAGGCGGTCGAAGGTGCTGCGCTTCCAGTGGTGGTGGTGGTGGTGCAGGTGGCCGTCGCTCTGGGCCAGCGCCTCGTCCTCGCTCAGCGCCCGCACCACCGGCCCAGGCAGCGGGCCCGGCAGCGCGCCGTCGCTCTCGTAGCCGTCGCCCTTGCAGCCGCCCAGCGCCACCAGGGCGGCCGAGCCCCCCGCCCCGGGGCCCGAGTCCCAGCTGCTGCGCTGCTTCAGCACCTGCTGCGCCTCCCAGGCCAGCCGCGCCTGGGCCAGCATGGCCTCCGACAGCGTGCCCGCCGTGCCGCGCTCCGCCTCCCCGCCGCAGCGCCCCAGCTCCTGGGGCAGCGACGGCTTGCGGCTCTTGCGCTTGCGGTTGCTGCCCGGCGAGAAGGGGCCCCCGCCACCTCCTCCTCCTCCTCCTCCACCTCCGCCGGCCCCCGTGGAAGAGGAGGAGGAGGTGGTCATGGAGTGGTTGTGCGCCGAGGACGACCAGGAGATGGAGTCCTCGTAGAGCAGCCGGCCGCCGTCCCCCTCCCCGCCGTAGTCCAGCAGCAGCCGGGGGTCCCGGATGAGCGACTGGCTGTGCTGCAGCGTGTAGGACCCCCCGTAGGAGGAGCTGCTGTAGCCCCCGGGGACCGCGCCGCCGCCGCCGCCGCCGCCGCCGCCGCCCCCGGTGGTGCCGTAGCGCAGCAGGCGGTCGGCGGTGCGGAAGCGGGGGCTGCAGGAGGACTGCTCCACGTACACCAGCTGCTTGACGTACTCCTTGCCCGCCGGGCTGTACTCCAGGCGCTGTACTCCAGGCTCTGGCTCTTCTCGGGACACTTCTGCCGGGTCAGCACCAGCTGGCCGTACGGCGAGGCGCCCTGCTTGGGCGAGTGGTACAGCGGGGACGGCGACTTGCGGGCGGGCGAGCGGCCCGTGGCCGTGCCGTAGAAGGCCGAGCCGGGGTCCGACGCCAGGTGCATGATGTCGGAGGGCGGCTCCTCGTAGATGGGCGGCGTCCCGTAGTCGGAGGGGGGCTCCTCGTAGAGCGGGGGGTCGTAGGCGTAGCGCGGCGACGCCGGCTGCGAGTCGGAGCCCGAGGGCCGCCGGTAGGTGCCGCCGCCGCCGCCGCCCATCTCCGCCCGCTTGAGGAAGGGCGACTGCTGGCGCCGCTCGCCGTAGGGCGTGGGCGAGCCGGCGTCCGGGTCGGAGGAGGGGGTGGCGTTGGGCGGGGGGTTGCCGCCGCCAGAGGAGCGGCGGGTGCGGGTGCCCGTCCCGCAGCCTCCGCCGCCTGCGGGGGCGTCGATGGGGTTAGGCGGGGGGTCGCAGGGGGAGTAGCCGTTGCCCTGGTGGGACAGGAAGCTGGGCTCGCGGTCCGTCACCTTGATCAGCATGCGCTCCTTGGTGCCGGTGTTCCATCGGAAGGGAGACGTCCTGCAGGAGAGGAGAGGAGAGGAAGAGAGGGAGAGAGAAAGAGGAGAGAGGAGATAAGGGAGAGGAGAGAAGGGAGAGGAGAGGAAGAGGGAGGAGAGGAGAGGGAGGAGAGGAGAGGGGGGAGAGGAGAGGAAGAGAGGAGAGAGGAGGGAGGAGAGAGGAGGGAGGAGAGGAGGAGAGGAGAGAGGAGAGAGGAGGGAGGAGAGGAGGAGAGGAGAGGAGGAGAGGAGAGGGAGGAGAGAGGAGAGGAGAGGGAGGAGAGAGGAGAGAAAGAGGAGAGAGGAAGAGAGGAGAGAAGGGAGAGGAGAGGAGAGAGGAGAGGAGAGAGGAGAGAAGGGAGAGGAGAGAGGAGAGAGGAGAGAGGAGAGAGGAGAGAGGAGAGGAGCGAGGAAGAGAGGAGAGAAGGGAGAGAGGAGAGAAGGGAGAGGAGAGAGGAGAGAAGGGAGAGGAGAGAGAGGAGAGGAGGAGTAAGGAGAGGACAGGAAGAATAAAAAGGAGGGGAGACAGAGACAAAGCAATTTAATTAATTAGATTCTCTACAAGACACAGAAAAACAAAAGACAAAGAGCTTTCCTGTCAAGATCGATAGTGCGGCAGCAGCTTTTATCTCTACAGGCGTGCCTTTGGGGAGATAGTGAGACCCAGTGATACCCAGGGACATACAGAGTGTTACAACTTAAAGCGGAGGAAAAAATACTGTATAAATGAACACGCCGATAATCTAGGGATGAGATGAACGCGATTCAATGTGCTTTCCGGATGCTGGTACCGACTGCGTGGTGTGAACTCAATTTATAAATGGACTCAATAATGAAGAGCCGTTGGAAAAATAATGAACCCACCGCAATGAACTTAATGACAACTACAAAGCGAGAGTAGCGTGGCGTTGCATACCAAGTAGCCACGTACGTCCAGCATAAAAGAGGGCTGGTAATCGGCACTTCAAGGGAATGAGGTAACTGTATCACTGTGTCCACAAAAAAAATAAATGGGCTTTAAGGATGTATTATTCAGGTTAAAAGGTCATCAATCCTAAGGTGGGAATGTAACTACCGGTACAGTGATTGATAATGTTCCACGCTCAGTCCTTAAAATCTGGTGTCGTAGCAATTTGAAAGCAACAGGGGATATAAAGCACTTCCTTAAACTTAAAACATAATCATACATGCAGTGGCAGAGGCTTGATTCTTCCAAATAGATTCTCACGAGGAAGCCAGACTAAATTGTTTACCAAAAGAGTGAAGCCAATTCATTTCCAAAACGCGAGTTCTCTGTCCATTGCAGTGAGATCTACGTTTTTTTTAAATCACAGTTTGAGGTCAAACTATTGAATCGACAATAAAGGCGATCAGCATTCCAAAGTATCAGACAACCGCCAGGGATTACTGCAATTACTCAATCAACTCAAAGCCCTACATTCAGGAGGCAGTACTGCACACTAGCCCGTTCCTGGAGAGAGTAATGTGTAAACAGCCTGAAACAATACAATGAATAGGGGTGGTCGGGTCTCCGAGCCCCAGTATTTCTGCTGACAGTGCCTAGCCCCTGGCAGAGGAGCCTGTTTAAAACCCTTGGCTCAGCTGGAGCCTTCACCGATAATGTAGCCTCCAGTCTCTCTCTGCGCCTCACCACACAACCCCTTTTTGTACTCTTTAAATCCTTCCTCTTGGTGACACCAGGAGAAGAATAGGTGAGGAAGAGAGCCAGGGATGAGAAGGGCATTAGAAGAGGAAGAGGAGAAGAAAAGAAAAAAAGAGGATGGAAGGTGTGAAATTGATTCTAGATACCCTGCGTTCCCCCGCTTTCTTAAAATGGTTTCACTGTTGGGCCCGGTGGTCTGAAGAGCGGTGCTCAACAGTGGGAAGAGAGAGCTAATGTTTGAGGGACAGAATGTGAAATGAGCGTTACAATTTCTCTCTCTCTCTCTCTAATCTTACACACACACACACACACACACACACACACACACACACACACACACACACACACACACACACACACACACACACACACACACACACACACACACACACACACACACACACACACTCTCTAAAAAGGCACCCTGGCATGCACAGCACAATATGCCATTAATATATCTGCTCTTCACTTTCCATTTCCCTTTATTTTGAATTTCTCTCCCTCTGCATCTCCATTCCTTCCCTTTCATCAGGTCAAGATGGATTTATGGTCGTTTACTCTCTGACATCGGCCTCCATCCATCACCTTCCTCCATCACCTTCCTCCATTTTCTATGCGACTTCCACTGCTCACCTACATGTAAAGATGTAGCTTGTGTCTCCCCTGCACACTCTCTCTCCGTCATTCTCTGACTCCCTACTCAATCAGTCCTACTCAAATCAGTACAATCCCAACCAATTTCAGGCAAAGTGGACGTAGTGCTTGATCCAACGTGAAACCGTCTGTTCGGTAAACCCTCGGTTCAGTAAGCAAACCAGTGTGGGTGACATGATGCGCCTCCCGAACGTGACGGGAGGGATTGGGTGTGCATTAGAGGTTAGAATATAGGACAGTCATTTGGACATGCATGCAATAGCCCAGTCGGAAGTGACGGAGAACAGACATGAAGTTGTAGACCCAGCGAATGGCCTGCTTGAATGCAAATAGGGGTTGAAGCATCATTCAGTATCCCTGGTTAGACAACCAAAAAGACGTCTGAACGTGCATACACGATACACGGTTTGTTTTGACGGAGGCACGAGCAATGGGCAGCCTCTAAGAATCAGTGGCAAAGGTTAACACCATGTTAATATCATATATGGTGTTATGATGAATCGCATCGTATATTCTTCGTCTGCATCCAGCAGGTCTGCCCTCTCGCGACCCGACTGTCCTTCTGCAATAGATTCAATTATCTTTCCCCATCATTGAGAGCTCAAACTTGTTTATTCGCTCCCTTCCCTCGCCATAACTCCCCCACGATTAAACAGGATCCTCTGCGTGTGTGTTGTGACTATTTTGAGGAATCCAGAGGTCAACTTGCCATCCGTGAGCAAGGGCCTGATAAACTGCCTACACCCACCCACCCACCCCCCCCATCCCCACACACACACACACACACACACACACACACACACACACACACACACACACACACACACACACACACACACACACACACACACACACACACACACACACACACACACACACACACACACACACACATGTGTGTTAATAAAAATAACCTATAACAATTTATTATTGACAAGTGACGTTAGTTTGTGCTTGTATGCATAATGCATATGGGACATATCCGTGCATATGACAGAATTTATGTTACATGATAATTAAATGTTTAGGATGGTAAACACATGCTGTTGTAGCCATCTCCATCACCCATAACAATGTTTGTAATAAGAGATTTAAAAACGTTTTGGCAGTGCCTTGATCGTAGAAAACATGTTAGTTACTACTTACTATCCATAAATCATACTTAAGCTGGTATTACTTTTTCATTTCTTACCCGACAAACCGTTATTCAGTGTGATTGGTTCTAAAGACGTGCAACGATGGGTTTCATTGAATTCCACACACTTGCATAACATGTTGCAGAGTGCCCTGCTCAAAGCACCACAGTAGTGACTGTTTATCGAGTGTTTAATGTGTGTGGCGAGTCGGTGCGGGGGTGTGCACACGGCGTACAGGACACTGTGACCCCAGCCAGAGGTACCCACCAATCACTGCAGAATTACTGCGGCAGATTTCAGCAAAAAACGAGTTTGACGGTAGAGGGGGAGGGCGAGAGAGAGAGATGGAGAGGGAGATGGAGGGGGAGAGGGAGGGGGAGAGGGATGGAGATGGAGAGGGAGCGGGGGGGGAGAGATGGAGATGGAGAGGGAGGGGGAGAGGGAGAGGGAGGGGGAGTGAGCTGGAGATGGAGAGGAAGAGGGAGGGGGAGAGAGGGAGACGGGGAGAGGGGGGGAGAGAGAGGGGGAGGGGGGGAGCAAGCCGGGAAGCAGAGAAGAGACAAGAGACGAGAGGTGCCAATCAATACGAGACACATGGATAAAGTGGACATAGTGATAAAGAGTGAGAGTGATTAAAGTGATAAGGAGAAATGGAGGATAGAACGTGAGGAAAGAGGAAAGAGCCCCCCCCCCCCCCCCCCCCCACACACACACACACACACACACAGTTCTTTATTTACCATGTTATTCTCACAACGTTTTATGTGCATTGATTTTATAATTATATGTGCCCTGCGGCAACGACAATAAGCCTGCTGAGAGAGACGGAGAGTGAGCGAGATAACGAGAAGGAAAACGGGATAAAAGAGGGAATTGACTGGCATAGTGATAATGAAAATCCCACTTTGATGCTCACTCAGGACAGTAGGAAGGGAAGGGGAGGGGAAACAGGCAGTGTGCCGTTTGCTCCTTGTTAAGCACTCCACAAGGACTGGCTCTTTGACTAGGAGACGCGAACATGAACGCATTCATCAAATCATCCTTCGAGGAACGTTGAAAGGCCCATAGCGTTCCTTCGTGGCGCTAGCTGCCGTCCCCGGGAACCTCTCTTCGGTGAATAACGTCGGGTTAGAAGCCTGTGACGAAGAGGCAGCAGACGACGGAGGCTACGTTGAACCAATTAGGTGCAGCGTTTGAAGAGAACATTGCAGGCTCCGCCACGACCTTGCCGTTAAACAACGCCCTTGCGAAGCCAGCAGAGGATAGGGAGAGAAATCAAAAGGTGGAGCCTGAGTCACGTTCAGCCCTGGCTTTTCCCCCCGTTGTCTCTGCACAGTTTCCTGTGTGACGAGACTGAACAGGGGGGAAATAAACCCTGGTTCATGCAGCCTTCACCCTAGGGCGGCAGTAGCTCAGGAGGTAGAGCGTGTTGGCTGGTAGAGGGTTGCTAGTTCGAACCCCAGCACTGTCGAGTTGTCCCTATGGCACCTAACCCTGTGAATGTGTGTGTGAATGGGTGAATGCTAGGCAATATTGTAAAGCACTTTGAGTGGCCACTGGTTACAAAAAGAGCTATATAAATGCAGTCGATCCTTGGCCCCAGGTTGGACTTTATACAAATAGTATTGTGCTTTATGGCAATTTGTAGTTTTTCACATGCTATCAGTAGTCACGTTTCCATTTAAAAGGTGAAGCGAATCTTTAGAAAGTTCGCAAAAAAGAAATTCGAATTAGGTGCGTTTCCATCCAGTGGTTGGAGCGGATAACTACACACATTCCAGGGCTTGTCGTATCCTTTTGATAACATCCTCTCTTAGGTCCACATATATAGTGGAATTGCGTTGTTTTCCATCTAAAATAGCTGTAATGTTCAATGAGAGCAAGGAAAAGTTTTACCTCTTCAGCAGTCCACGCGTATCTATTATTCACATTGGCCAACAGTTCCATGGACGTATTTAAAGGATACATTGTACATATTTATAATTCGAAATTCGCCCCAGCCTTTATACCACAGATACTCCAGGGTCTATAGCATATAACGGCGTTGTCTGATTAGTTTAATTCATTTTTAACAATTTACCAGTTCTCGTTTTGAAGACTAATCACGCGCCATTAGTTTCAATGGGAATTACGAAGGTCTATACTTTCAACATAAGGTGTACTTATTTATACTTTGAAATTCGCCCCAGCCTTTATACCACAGATACTATAGGGTCTATAGCATATAACCGCATTTTCTGATTACAGTTTAATGCATTTTCCACAATGTACCAGCTCTCGTTTTGAAGGCTGAACAGACAATTTGACTGGAATTACTTAGTAGGTGTCCACATATCAGGGATTAATGGACACGATATAATTAAAGGATATGCAAACATAGACATCCTATATCACATATATATGATATAGGATGTCTATGTGTACAAACGCTTATAAATATATATATATTGACACTACAAGTTGATGTCGGCAGGGTTGCTATGGCCGGTCGTTATGCGGAAATCGGAAGGACGTTGTCAGTCCTGTGTGTTCAATGTTCGCTACGTCACAGCTGTTTCGAAAAGTGTGTTTCCATCTCCCATTTTGCGCATTTACTCTCTTTCGCATTTCTCAAAAACCACCTCAAGCGAGCGGATAAACTTTTTTACGAATTAGAGGATTTTTATGCGAATTTTGGTGTTTCCATCACCGTTTACCGATTCCATACTTCAAGATTTGCATAAAAATCAGGGGGATGGAAACGCAGCTAGTGATGCTTCTTCCCAATCCGGTGTGGCTACATTACCCAGAATAACTTCCCTCATAACTCACGTCTTTCTGAGCTGCCAAGGTGTTGGCGGATTTATCTCAGTACTGATTAAACTCTTTTTTATTATCCACCATTGCAGCGATTCAACAATCATAATCAAGTGATAAACTCTCTGAGTGGGCGATCTGCAGAACAACATTTTAAAAGGAAGAACCGATCGCGTGACATAAGCAAATATATGAGTAAAAAAAATAAAAATGGAACAGGTGAGCTTAGCTTAGCATATCACTGGGCAGAGAACACGTAGGCTCCCAACATAATCAATGGCCCACCAACACTTCACTGCACCATCAACTATCTGGTTAACCTTTGAAGTAGTTTTTGAAAAGGGCATCACGTAGATCCTCAACGGACGCTGATGTGTCCGGGCAGCTGTGGTCCGGGCTACAAGCGCACAACTTGCACATAATAATATTCTTCTTAATCTTGCACAAGTTAGAATTTATCCATTGTTAATATTACTTATTTTAATTGTAATTTTATTTATTTTTTCCCTTATTGGAGACAATCGCAATTTCGATTCCTGAGTTTGTCTGGCACATATTTTGGAATTGAAAATGAAGCAGCTTTATTTCCAATTCCAAAATATGTGCCAGACAAACTCAGGAATCGAAATTGCGATTGCCTTCGAGTTTCAACTTCAAGCCAGTCAGGATTGGATTCTCGCGTGATCCTGTTCTTGCGTGCCCAGCCGCCTCGCAAGGACAACGCAGCACTAGGAGAAAGACCCCCACTTACTTCTCCGGCTCATCGACGCGGCTGCCCTGCTTGTCGGCCTCCTGATCCAGGGACGAGGAGGTGCTGCCTTCGCGGCTCACCCCGCTGTTGCGCCCGGGGCTGTTGTCTCCGGATGTCCTCCCCCCTCCACTGCCACCACCTCCACCTCCTCCTCCTCCTCCTCCGCTGGTGGGACGGGAGACGCATGTGGCGCCGGCGTCGGCGTGCTGCTTGAGCGTCTGCAGCTTGGCCAGCGGGATGATGTCGCAGGAGTGCGGCCGGTGCCACACGGTGCGCTGCGTGGCCGCGTTGTAGTAGTAGAAGCGCGAGGTGTTGGGGTCGTACAGCTCCCACCACTGGTTGTCGCCCGTGCGCTTGATGCGCACGCCGGCCGGCGGGTCCCACACACACTCGCCCGTCAGCAGGTTGGCGTACATGCGCTCCCGCGTGCGCGGCTCAATGATCTCCACCCACTCCAGCCTGTAGGCGGGAGAAGAGGTGGGGGGTTATTGGTATAGTGGTGGGTCAGGAAGTGGATGTGTAAAGACCCAGCAGGGATAAACGGATGGAGAGAGATGGAGGGGAACGAGAAGATGAGGCTTGCAAAAGGAGTTTATCAGGGGGTCGGCCCACCAGCGAGCAGCAGTGATCCCAGCAGCAGAAACCGTTGCTTTGGGCTAGATCTGATATCCATCTTTCTATCAATATCTCTCTGCGTAGATCTACGTCTACCAAAACATGACTTCCGTTCTCCCCCGAGCACGACGAACGACAACATCATCAAGAGGACGTTTTTTGGAATATCGAAAACATGTCATTTCCATATCTTTTTAATTGGAGATGCTGCAGCGGCTTTGTCTGAAGAATTTACCGCGAGACCAGGATGCTCCAGAACGTTAGTCCCGTCCTCTCTCGCCGATACCGGCACAACGGAGGCAGGTCGGGAGATTGTCACATCATGAGAACCTCATCAGAACACCTGGGATGGAGGATAGGACTGGGTGATCTTTACTTTTAAAGTACAATGACCGATAGTGTGTGCCTTTCTTGGGGTTTATGTTGACCTTGTATGAGGCCCTTGAAGTTGCTGTAGGCAAGATCTGAGAGTGGCAAAGAGAGCAGAAAAGAGCAAGATTTGGAAAACATACAACCCAAAATGAACACGCCCTCCCTCTCAACTCCCTCTGCATGTTTCTCTGGCATTGAGACGTTTTGTGGAGCTATGATAACGCTGCGCGTGTGTACATATTGACAGGCAGGATGGATTACACATCAAACCTATCAGGGAAGACAGGACCTGATTGGTCAGAAATGGCCCGGGAGCTGTGTTAAATCGAAATAGTCTCATACAGAGGCAGGCGTAGTCAACCAGGTTAGAGATTACTCACACTGTATTTCACTCACTATAGCTGACGAATGGCATTTCTAATGAACTGCACTCAAATTATAGCTCTTAAATCTTACCAACAGCACCTTTAAAGCCCTCAAGCCTAAGTAAATAAATAAATAAGCAGCAATGGTTGCAAATGGGCTAAACATCTAAACATTTCACTGGCGTGTGTGAGAGGTAAGCTTTGGAGGACCGCCAGTTCCCATGATTCATTAGTCCTGCTGGGAGCTGCAGGGCTGGGTCATACAGCTCCACACACACACACACACACACACACACACACACACACACACACACACACACACACACACACACACACACACACACACACACACACACACACACACACACACACACACACACACACACACACACACACACACACACCAAATGAGACTACATTCCCATGCATGTCCTACTAATTGAACACAGCAGTTTTGCGTGATTAAACAAAATACAATCTGTGATGTTAATGCAGAGTAACACAACAGAAGCACTCCGACAACAATCTCATTGAGGTTCACAGTGAGAGCCATGTTAAAAATGATTTTCTTCAAAACAAAGCTCCGCACCAAGATCATGCTCAACCTCAAAATACACTCGTTACAATAAAACTTTCAATCCAAAGCGTACACCGTTTAATTAGGATTCTACTGGACAGGTGATTTTTGAATAAGAGAAGATGAATGAAATTAAGGATTTAAATTGCTTCAATAAGCACTCGAATAAATGAGGCAATAATTTATTAGGTCATTTCAGATAACAGCATGCATTTCTGCTGGTTGGACTTGACACAGCCAAAGGTAATGCGGTAGGTCAAATAACACACACACACACACAGACACACAGACAGAGAGAGACACACAGACAGAGAGAGAGACAGAGACAGAGACAGAGACAGAGACAGAGACAGAGACCGAGAGAGAGAGAGTGTGTGGTAACGTTCAGCAGGTTGGTTTGGTTTGATTAACTGGCCATCTGTCTCCCCCTCTCTCACCCCCTGTGAAAAGCAGGTTTTATGGTGCGTTTGTGTGTCCATTGTGTGAGAGGCTTAACGGAGCCTCAATCTCAGCCCTGCCAGTGATCCTACCATAGCACTCTTAAGTGGCTGATTGAGTCTTAACAGGAGCGGATGGGATGGTTTGGACCCCTGAGCCTTCAGCACTGTTCCTGATGAGCACCAACACTGACTAATCAGACTCCAATTAGAGCTGGTGAATCTTACCCACAGCGCCTTCAATAAAATATGGTAAAAAAGTGAATTGCAGATTTCTGTTGTATGATATTACGTGAATTATAGGTTTAAGAATATTGTAGCTCTCTTATTTATGATTAGCTCTCTCCACCTGACATCGGATGATGTGCACTGTCTCAATATGCCTGGAAGTTTGTGAGCAGGCAAGTAGTTTTGTGTATGAGACAGTGGACTATGTCGGGAGTGTGCGCGTTCGGTTATGTCAACACATTATGATCAATGCACGAGGGCACATGTTGTATGAAGTCAACACACACACACACACACACACACACACACACTTTAGCATATGAGGGAACACTTAAAACGTGTACTTCAATAGGTCTGCATTTATGTATATAGATCTTCATTCGACATACTGCTCATTTTGATAGATTTTCTACATGATGTCTTTATTACTTTTGGCACATTTTGGCTACATGACTTGACCCGTAACTCATATTATAGAGTGAACAAGCTAATTTCCATACATTATAACATTATAGCCCTGCAAAAAAATACTCAATTTAAAAAGCAGAAGGCTGGTGGAAAATAGACTAGCAGCAGCAAGTACCCATCCTGGCCTAGCCTAAGCTTTGCAGAATGTGCCTTTTTACAGTAGACAGGGGATTTGTATTGGATTGATCAACACAGTAGCTCAACCAGTGTTGAACATTAATTATAAATGAGGCCATTAAAGTATTAGTATTACAGATTGTTCATTCAAAAACAAAATGTACGACAAGCCCTACTTTAGAATCTTGTATAGGATGGGGAGCACATGTGCTGCAAATTCAGATTAATGATAAGTCAAGTATTCTCATTGCATCTCATGACAAGAGCACACGGGTGGGCTCATTGTTGCCTTTCAGTGACATTTTCTGTTTATATTGTTTGATGGGCACAGTTGGAGTCCCCAATTGCTTCATTGCATGATGTTAAAACAAGCTTGATTAATACTGACATTGTGCTACCCCACCCAGCACAGCAGGGTCTCAAATTCTGCATTCAAGTATGGGGAAACGTGTAAAAGTTATCAATTAATGAGGAGCAAACGGTACACTGTGTTAGTATTCATATCAGGACAGGAGTTGTTTCAAAATCACATTCGATAATAATGCAACTGAAGAAACAGTATCTTTCACGATTTGGAAATTGCACTCCCTCATATTGTGATAAGTGATATGAAATCAATACAGTTTCCAGCCCTAGACGGCACCAAAAGCAGACATCGCATGACATCACCTGGCACCATCTTAGGCCAATCATAGAGCATTGAAAACCAAAACCAAGCGTCGACACATTGGAGCCAATGTCCATGAGGTTCAAAAGTGCTAGCTAATAATATAACTAGCATGATGAGAAGGAGAAAAGAGAAATTATTAAGCAGGGTTGGATTGTACATTATCTAGCCCGGGAAATGTTGTCCTCTCTCTGGCAGAGTGCTGGGCGCATAAGGGTAGGGCCGGCCCCCTGTGGGGTACAGGGAGAGTGCAGGGAAGATTGGGTTTGGTTCTGGGGGGGGGGGGGGAGCTTGGGGGGTGTGTGTGTGTGTGTGTGTGTGTGTGTGTGTGTGTGTGTGTGTGTGTGTGTGTGTGTGTGTGTGTGTGTGTGTGTGTGTGTGTGTGTGTGTGTGTGTGTGTGTGTGTGTGTGTGTGTGTGTGTATTCCCTAGTATGTGAGAGTGAGTGCCTGAAAGCAGACGGATGAAAACATGATTGCATTACATCCGCATAGTAGACAGTAAAGGTGGTGGACATGTGTTTATTATGCACTATACTACACAGGCCCCCCCGTCTGTCTATACAATAACAACACTTCACAAGCTTAGGACTCATGCCTAGCATACACTTCAAACAGAGGCAGGTTTTTTCATTTGTGGATACAATGGATGCATCTTGAGCATCTCTTGTCCAAAGTGCTAGAGCCAATTAGTGCCAAGCCTGTTTGTGTTCCCCGGGGTTCTTGGGGAGTAAGCAGATGGTTAAAGCTTTGTGCTTCAACATTGCTAATTAGAATGGTAAACTTACTTCCTAACTGAATGGAAAAAACAAAACCCCCCAGGGTTGTTTGTTGGTAGATCTGTAGAAAATGACTGAAGGGGTATTTTTAGACGGAAAAAATCGTAAAACCCTCATTTTCAATTGGCAAGGAAATCTAGGCTTGGATGAAATTGGTGAAATGATCCCCCACCTGTCAGCATCGTGGCCCGAGTCTTACCAACCCACCAATTAGTGGTAAATATGCAGTTATACCGACTGTACAAATGGTTATCTTACGTGTTTGTTTCATTGTTATTGTCACTAACTTTATCAAACTTGAATTACAAATTGATTTGGAAATCAAAAACAAATACATTAAATACTTGGATTGGATTCATGCCCAAAAAAAAACAACTACATTTCGACTCATTTTATACACAGTCAGATGATCAACCCATAATCAATTAGTGGTTTAAAATATGTGGTTGCACCGCACACAGCTGCAGGCCAGGCAGGGTGTGGGATCGTCCAGGGGAGAGGCGGATCAAACAGCAGCAGATGTCCCTACATTTGTTTCTGCGTTCTTCCTCTGAGCCCAACACCACCAGCGAATTCTTTCATCGGTATAAAAAAAAAAAAACTGTTCTTCATCTGGATAACTGCCTCACAGAGAGAGCCTCGCCGGGCTCCGCTCCTTTCTCGTCACACAGGGGTGTAAAAAAATAATAATGAAGAAATGCCAACACGTCGTCTCACAAAGCCTTTCCTGACATAACTGGTACAGCTGAGGCTAATCGCCGTCAGCATCAGCAGCCAACTCTGTGGTCTTCTTTTGGCAGAGCCGTGTGTGGGATAAGGGGACACACACACACACACACACACACACACACACACACACACACACACACACACACACACACACACACACACACACACACACACACACACACACACACACACACACACACACACACACACACACACACACACACACAGTGTTTGGGCTTTACACAAGCCACCAAAGTAAATCCCATAAGAAAATCAAATGTTCCATCGGCTTCATATCTGGGCCTTATGCTTTAGGGGCTGCACTAGTAGAATGTACATCTGCAGACCTGGTATTGACATGCGTCAAAATAAAGTGCTGGGGCTGGTGGAACAACTGCTGTTCCCGGGTACTGTGTTGGAACAACTGCTGTTCCTGGGTACTGCGTCCCAGGACGGACACTCACGGAAGACAAGCATTCCACTCAGATGACAGCTGCCTCCAGTCTGTCAAGAGGCCGTTGACAGAACTGTATTAAAGAAAAACCAAACCCTAAAACAGCTTATTTTTGATGAATAGTGGGTAACATCGAAGCATTATGGATTGATCCTGGTCCAAATCCAGAGTTAAACCCACTAAAGGTTTTAAAAACATTGGACAAGATTTAAATAGACTCAAACTGCCTTTTAATAGTGACTGGCAGTTTTGGGTTAGCAGGTAACGTTAATCAAACGTTAAGTGAAAATAATGTGTCTGCCGGTCATTTTTTTTACCTTTGTGGATAGTGTGCAGGCCTAGCTTAAACAATGGTGTTTCGTTTTCCACTCACAGATTTCAGCCAGCCAAGCCAAATGATGGCAAGCCCCCATGTAGCAATGGTAAAGATTGTGCAGCAAAACAAAAGGCATTTAGTTAATGATAGACATTAATCAGTAGGCCGACAGATATCAATGTTGTTATCCTTTGTGTATAATGGCTCTTATGTCCATTTTTAGGGTTAGGCCTAATGGATGCACCCACATGCATGCTAAAAAAGCTGAATCAATGATTTGACATTATAAATTATGGATAATATAATACATCTATTACTGTAAGTGTTCTGTAGTGCTGATGTTAGATAGCCAACCAACTTAAATGTGTTCTTCAATCTTCATTTTGGTGGCATTTGACACACAAGCAGCTTTTTATCCTGTGTAAGTCAATGCTGGCAGTAGTATTAATCAATCAAGCAAACAGAATTAAGCCACCTTAATAAAGTATGTAACACAGGCCCTGGTCCTTCTAAGACACTTGAGATGTTTGAAATAGCAACTGCATAAACATACAGAAGAAAACAATTAACTTTTTTACTTTGCCGTTAAGTTTTAATGATCATTTTGACTAAATGCATTTGAAAATAAAAAAATTACCATTAACACAAACATTAACTCTTTTTTATGAAGCCTTTTTGTAGCGCGATACCCATCAAATGCACAATTGAATAAGCCGTTTCCCAGCAGCGTGGGTGAGATAATCTTTGCTAAAATAATTTTCAATTCCCCATGCAGGCTGGCTGGCAGGCTGGCAGACTCATGCCCAGGCCTGGAGACGAGGTCTGATTACCGCAGCCCACAGCGTCCCTATCTCCGGGCTGGCTTTTTATCTGGAGTACTGGAGGTGGTTCTGGATCCTTGACCCGAGAGTAAGGCCCAATCCCATTTCTACCCCTTACCCCTTCCCCTTCCCCCTTCCCCCTTACCCCTTCCAAACAAGGGGAAGGGGTAAGGGGTAGAAATGGGAATGGGCCTAAGCGTGTACGAGTCTGGAGCAGAACTAGTCAACATTTGAGGTGTTGTGAATTCTCGAATCTCTTACAATTCGATTGGACAATTCTTTAGAGATGCACTTATCAGGACCAGTGTGCCTTCAAAGCATTTTTATAATTTCATAATAACAAAGGATTTGTGTTCCCAGGGTTGCAAAGGGGAGTTAAATCCCCTCTTAAAATATAAATTCCCTAATAGAATTTGGGGAATTTTTACAATTTAAGCATAGGGTTAATACCAACATTTAAATCTAGATTGTGCAACATGTTCTGTTCAAAAGCAACAAAATTGAAGGGGAATTGGGAATAGCTGCAACTAAGTTTTATTTGGAGGATGGGTCATAAGGAATACATGTTCAGAATGCATGTTTTAATTGGGCATATTGAATTGGGCTTTTGGGGATCAATGTTCAACAATCGATTACCGATATTGGTTGTTTCGAGTTCACTGTAGTGCACATATTGATGAGATGAGGGGTATGTTCTAGTAATTAAAGTAGAATTGCCTACTTATCGAGGTTTTGGATTCTTTACCAAAATAGAGTTTATCGAAGAGCGAACATACACAGGGCAGGTAGGTAGGATTGGGTTCAGAAAGACAAGACACGTGTTCAAGTAGGTGAGTCTGATCACAACCTTTGAGAGATGTGTTGGACAGAACCTGGACAAAAAGGATGGGCAAGCTGGACACACTTGTCTAGATAAGGGACGAGCATTTCTATATGCGAGTGAGTACTCCATTCAATTATTATTACCCAAGTACTCCCCAAATACATCAAACAATGACAATAGGGTCCAAAATGAATAGCGAAGCGAAGGCGGGGGAAGGCGTTAGGGTACGCCTACCTTACTGTGCATCACAGCACACCGGGCTTTCCTCATACATCTTCATCACCATCGCGGTTCTTGCTCGTCGCCATAATCTTCTGCTAAGCAAACGGCCTCCGCCAACGGAAGCCGTCTCCTTACACAAAGCTTAGCGGGAGCCCATCTCCAGTCACTGTTTTCGTGATGAGCTTGCTAATCTTCTCTGAACTAGTGGAATTACAACGGCGTCTTTCTCACGCTGCTAGAAAATGAGGTGATGCAAGACTGCCCGTTATCTGTTTCCACCGTTTTCTATTTTTGCTTAATGCGCAAATGGTTAATAAGCACCTAACTAGGGGTTCTATGATAGGTTTAACGTTGCACACTAGCTTGCACGGCACATTCAGTTAGTTTATTTTGTCGTGATACTTTCATACATCACTCTTATGCCTGGGTGCCATTCTGCATGTAACCTTAGATAGTGATGTTTGACAGTTACATAACTGCAATTACTGATTTCCAAATCGAGGAATCATCTCAGGACTCAGGGCCCATCCCTAGTCTAGATTAGGACAAGGATGTATGAACTGCCTACGGAATTCTTGAAAGATTGGATTCCGTCACTGAATGCAATCATAATTTAAGCTTGTGAACTCGCGCCCGGTCGATCACTGCTAGTCCTGGGGTGGACGATGGAATGCAGGTGGCAGATGCTTTAAGGGCCGAACAAGTCTCTCAAATTTAGGGAGGCATTTGGAAACGACCGCCCCATCAACATTCATTTTAGAATATGAAACATTGGTTGCCCCTTCACCACACCTCCAACATTTTCTGCTCCTCTAAGCAACACGTTCTCAGATGAATGAATTGATGGTTGTGTGTGTATGATCTAGGAGAGTAGGTTTTCAGAAAGCGGGAGAAAGAGATGAGGCAAGGCAGATGAGATGGACGGAAGGCAGAGGTGACCAGTGATGCATGCGTCATTAGGTCAAGACAACAATGGGTCACGGTGAATATCGAGTGTACACTTACCGCTAAACGTTTTCTTTACAACGTGTAAGTGTTCTGAGCCACAGGGTTCTCTACTCAGGATGGGCTATTACCCTATAGCTTCAACTGATATACTGGGCTGTGGAACTGAGCTCCCTTGTGATACTTTAATGACGCTCATTAGCTTAGATAGCCCATACTGAGCAGGTAGCTCAGTTCGTCTGAACACTGCCATTAAATGATGTGACCTGCAATGTAGCCTTCTTTTTCCAAAACCTGCTTGTGTCAACGACTACCATATAATCTATCTAGAGGGATATTTCATAGAAAATGGGTCAATCACGCCATAGCTAGCACGAAATGTCCTTCCGCAATAACATTGTCCTAAAATGTAGACATCCGGATGTGCATCATGTTCCAGTATGTTGTTCCCTATGGCGAGAATACTTCTGGGTACGCGTTTCCATAACTAAGGCCATGACATTACTTTTTTTATAGATTGATTGCTTATTCATATTCAACATCGAAATTCTGCGATGAAGTTGTCCTAAAACAATGGGATGCTGGTGAAACACACACACACGTGAGGTTAATGCATATCTGGGAGTAAGACAGATGATACATGCTTAGCATTGTATATATCTTACATGTGTATGTGATCTCATTCTCATGCACACACCACAGAGTACACAGAGAGGCTCCTACAACCCAGTACTGGCATTTGTAGGGCTTACAAACAAAAGGAACACACTCAAAGGAAAAACAACAGGTGGCTCTCTCTGCCAATAGGCTTCGAGTCTGTCATCCCCCGTTTCTCTCCTCATAGTCCTCATGGGTCACTGCAGCCCCATGACCAATGGGAAAAAAAAAATTAGAGAGTGAGTGAGTGAGTGAGTGAGTGAGTGTGTCAAACAGAAAGAGAGATTAGCCACTGTTGAAAAAAGCAAGGAGATGCGTAAGACTCCTTAGAGATCACATAGAATTCAAGAAGTCAAAACTTGCAATCAATCGACTCAAAACGTAGGTTCCGTGTTTTCTGCTCAGCACGGGTTATGGTTGGATCATGTCAGCGCCCTTTATGCATTGACCTGCACCAACTAAACAGATGAAAATACATACAAATATATTTTGCAAATGTATGCCGCGTACTGCGGCAGCTGTTAATGAGGGGAAGTAAAGGATGGCAGAGGAAGGGAAGAGCCATGCTACTACTTTGGCCAACAACAATACGAGCCCACTGGGCTGGGCTGGCGAGGAAACAGATCCTTGACAAGACGTCAGGCCCTCCTCAATCAAAGCTTTTTACAAGGCAGCCGGCTGGCCTGGACATCTGGTGCACTATCATGTGTCCATCCCCCATCCCCCCCACGCCTACACCACACCCCTCGCTCTCTCCATCCCCCGGTCTGTCCGTGTCCCCTCTTTTTGGCTCTATAGAGGATCCCACTCTGCTAGAAGCTTCCCTTTTCGACCAGGGAGGTTTTCTACATCAGTCTTTTTCTCCAACACACACACACACACAGAGCGAGAGAGCGAGAGCGAGAGCGAGAGCGAGAGAGACTGAAGCAGTAGGGTGTGGGGGTAGGGTGTGAGTAGGAGAAACAGGGGGAGGGAATGCTATTCATCTAGTGGTGAAGGGAGCACCTGCACCCCTTGAAAACACTGTCCGCCCCCTTCTGCACGGCCATAATAAACTCCATCAGTAAGCCTGTTGCAGTGGATCCCACACGGCAGCCATTTCATGCCAGTCCATTGATTGGGAATAGGTGCTCTGTGTATGCCACAAACTGAAGCTTTTTGGACATCAATAAGGCGCCACAAGCAACAAGCCACCACAAAGCCCGCAAAAGTCAACAGAGAGATTTCCTACTAACTCACAGTAGGTGTATTAATAGCTTTTTATTTTTGGTATTTTATGGTCTTCTGTGATGCACACATTTAATTTAAACCTTTTGGAGGCAAAGGATCTAGGTCAACACAATGCCATCATAGAGCTAATCCCATTCCTCCATCCCTATTTCAGGAAAGTCAGCAGAGGACATCCAGAGGAATTGAATGCACCAAGCAAACACTAAGCACCCTCACCATCACCCACAAACCTCCTCGTGATTTGACCCCCAGCTCCCTGTCAAACAGCCATTATATCCCGGAACAAAAGATTGGTTTAACGCAGAGGTTTTTTCATGGCACTATTGATCCTAGAGACTAGCATACACATCGAACCAGCTATATTTGTCAACCAAGTGGTAAAGAATCATGTGTATTCATTTCTCATGACTCAATACCTGGTCTCTCTTATCAATATGAAATTAAAGATTTTGAGCAACTGATTATCAGTATTTGTAAAGATGGGGGGCTTGACATGGTCTAATCATGGGACATTGCCTTCAGACCATGCAGCAGAAATGGTGCCAGTAGTCTTTCGTCTTTTGCACCATTCCTACTGCCGGGGGGAAATACTTTAAGTTTAAAGTACACTTCAGAAGATAAATGTTTGCTTTATTGCCATCTATTGTTTTTATGAAGTAGCTGTTCACCACCACTAAAAATAAAATATAACTTTATGATGGAACCGTAAAATTGCACACAGCACCACTGCAGGCATGTTGGTCAATATTCATATTCATCAGCAGATCACAATTCCTATGGTGTTACATTATTTTACTGGAAGAGGGAAATCCACACTGCTCTGATTTTTGTTTCAGGCTAGTTCAGTGACGGGCATGAACAATGAATTTAAAAGGAATTACACTTTAATCTTGACCGATTTTGTAAAAAGCAAAGCTCTTTTCCAGAAGTAACCGCTTAAAGCTACAGCTGTGGATTATAAAAAAAGCAGCAACAACAATAGCAAGTACTGGACAGCAAAAATGGTCAGACTATTTAAATTCTTCCTTTCTCTTTTGACACATTCCGTCATAGAAATGAGTATAATGCACTTTGGTGGACCATTACAGTGCAGCAGCCTGCAGTGGGCTGGGCCTTACGCTCTGTGTTGACGGGTGGTACCTACCTATGGGCCTACATTTCTCCTGCTCCCCTTAGTACTGGTCCCCTCTGCGCCGCCCCTCTCATTGCCTCCTTTCTCTCCATGCACTTGTGACCCTAACCAGATTCTAATAGGGGGGAAATTATTCCTTCTTGGCTGAGCAGCTCCAGTACAATGTAGGCCCTTTCCTTTCCCTCCTTTCACCCACCATTCTGCTTTGTTTTGGAGGCCCATCTCAACTTAATTAGCGCTAATCGGCGAGGCTAGGGAAGCCCAACTCTGGCGGGAAGATGAGAAGGAGAAAGCAAGAGAGAAAGAAAGCAAGAGGAGAGGAGGAGGATGGCTGTCTGGCTGATCGGTACGTTGGCGTCGGTTAAGCGGGGGTAGTTGAGTGTAACACCGATGGATCTGCTTCCGGACAGAATGCCTGGGAGGCTCAAGATACCAACAATTTATTCATTCATTTCAAAGTCTGTTTTGTTGGTGACCTTCCAAGTAGCGGTTGAAAATATTAGTTACACAGGCCTCCTACTTACCGGTAGGGTTTTGTTTGCACTCATACTGATTCACTAATAGTTATTTGCCCTCTCTCAATACATAAATGCTAGGCGAGAGAATTTGGAGAAACCAGCCAGAGGTATATCGATTTTTAACCACACGCAATCCCATCACTTCAGGCCTCTCTCCAAAACCACTCCCCCCCAAACAGGTGAGACGCTCGCTAGCTTTAGCAATAGTTCTGCCTAGCGCAGAGGAAGACTCCGGTCATGCCCGATGAGTTCACAGGCAGGGCTCGTGGGTAGAGGAAAGCCATCCAATATTTTAATTTAGGGCGAATTAAAAGATGGGAAAGGATTATTACAGGCTTGACAGCTACAGCATATGTTTTCCCTTTTTTGACAGAGATTTAGATTTATCAATTGCCGTCGGGATGTATACAGAATTTCAACAAATATGACACAAATAGGGGAAACATCTGGCATCTTAAAAAAAATGGCCTACCCAAGTTTTAATAAATGAACAGATTAGGTTATATTTGTATTGTATAATAAATATGGCTTTTCATCAGTATTTGATCTCCGCTGCTGGTTTCTGAAGCTATACCTTTGTTTCTCACCTCCCCTTGACCACTGTCACCCTGCTAAACTGCCTCCGGAGTTTACAGGAGGTTTTCCCCTACCTGCTGTTCAAAATGCAGCACACTTGTTTGGCTAGAATCCAAACAATCCCTGTAATACCTCATCTGCACTGATTGTCCTTTGTACAATTGATTTTAATATATTGTGTGTTAGGACACGGGATATCCCACATCATCTATCCCATATGAAGTCATGGCCTTACATCCCCTGGCAGGGCTCGGATTTCAGTCTGCCGTGGACTGAACACTAATGGAGACATTCAAGTCTTTTTTGTCAAGGCTCCAACCCTCTGGAGCAGTCCCCTACTGGAGGCAAGGCTCATTCATTTTGCTCATTCAGTGGCACCGTAAAAATTGCATTGCAACACTATAAAAATAGTAAGTAATCGTCAGTAATCATTCAAGCTCTCCATTGATTATCATTCATGACACCTTATACAGTATAATTCGATTAAATTGATCTCTATATCGATATCCTGTAAAAAGCCATTCCTGTTAAATACCATCCTGCCCTGCCCTACTTCTAAAATAGCCCTAGGCCCATTAAGGCCAGCACAAAAACACGAACAAAACACGTGGCATTGTTATAAAAATACATGGTCCCAAATGACCACCACGCTGACCTTTCGCAGAGCAGAGGTTTTCCGATGGTTGGCAGGGGGCGAGGCAAAGCCTGTACCTTGGTATGTCCACTGCATGCGTTTGAAAAGACCCCGTTTCCAAGCAAGGACGTACTGATTGAGGCCTAAAAATGTTTTGGTTTGGTTCCGGTTTCCGACCGACCCTGTCAATTTATGTGCGACCCAAATTATTGTATGAGCTTTAAAAAGAATTTAAAAAAAAATGAAAAAAAAAAATAGCAAACTATAATTACGTTTTCGTACAGCACCTCTTCATTCTGTACAAACCGGATGAGCGAATTTTCTCGTTTTTAAATGAAAACAACCTATCATTCGCTGCCGCTGGAAAAAATAAAATAAAAAAATAAAATAAATTCCCTACCTACCCATGACCTCAACTGACAACAAACAGGAACCAAATATATTTTTTTTTAGGCTTGACCTCAATACATGGCCCCCTATTAATTCAAACTGATGGGAAATTTATTCTGAAACTGGTATGCATTCATCTGCATTTACTGAGTGACTTGGATACCTTGGTTTTTTTATCCAAGCGGTTTCCTTGAGCTGCAGTCAACCAGTGTATCTCTCTTGGGTTTGGGCCAGGAATGCAGTACCCACGTTGTCCACCGTAGCCAGTAGGTAACAAACTCTCCCCTTAGACCTCGGGGCATGGTCCTTAGTCATGCAACCATACCACACATTCCACCCATGCATTGTTCCCAACATACTTCACTAGCTGGAATCGCAGGAATCTACCCATTGAATCCCATTTGGTTCCCAGCTGGGGCTAGGGCATTATCCACCCCCACCATCACACCACCCACACACACAACCCCCGACCTCCACAACCTCTTCCTTCTGCTCTTCCCCCTCTGACACCCTCCAAAACTGACCCGTCACAAGCTACCAAGACATTCCCAAATAGCAAAATCCAAACGTACTGCATTCAAGACATACTTAATCTAAACACCATTCCTGGTAACACAACATCGGGTAATATTGTCGTCAACGGTTTAACATTTTTGTTAACATAACTATATAGAAACTATATATAGCCTAGATCTGAATTTATAAATATTTGAATATTTCCTACTTTGGCCAATACAAAAGTTTGTTGCAGATTCATATGCAACAAATCAACAGTAAATGTAAGTTTCTGACTAATTTAATGACTCAATTAGTGTGTTAAAATGGATGGATTTCTTGCAAAAAACAACAAGGTTGCAACAAGGTTCATTTTACTTGCGTTGTAAAACTGTATAGGGCTGGCCAGAAGACGTCACTAACACGCACTAGGATAAAAACTAATTTATGGATATCTTTTCCTAAGAAGAACCTGAGCATTTGAATACTGAATTTAGATTTGAATACATACCTAACGATTGAAATTCGGGCTCCGCACTAACTAAAAGAGTTTGAATACAGATCCTTTTACAAACTCACACCACATCATCTGTGCAAGTGCTGGGAAAAAATGCTTCCATGTGCTAGCAGCAGATTTAAGACACATAGCCAAGCCGTACAACACACCCTCTAAAGAGATAGCCCTAGATAATAACAAGGCACCATTTGGATATGACACACACACACACACACACACACACACACACACACACACACACACACACACACACACACACACACACACACACACACACACACACACACACACACACACACACACACACACACACACACACACACACACACACACACGTGATAACCTCCATTGAGCTTAGAATTCATCAGTCAATACATCCACAAAGATACAAAAGTGCAGAAATGAGATTAAAAAAAAGTAAAATAGGACAGGAAACTGGGGGGAGTGTTCACATGAAACATTGCTATGATGTGGTGAACTCCATTGTTCGTTATGCCTTAGTACCCATGGAACAACACTGAATCAGCAGCCATCAACTACATTGATGCATTGTGTACCCCTCTCTCATTCTCCCTCTGACATACTAATAAACCCATGCATGATTCATTGTCGCTTTGTTTGACCTCAAGCAACCTCAAAGCTATTCTAGCTTCTTCACACCCCCACTCCCACCAAAACAAATAAACACCCCTCCTTCAATACTGACAGTGTTTGATCTCCCCTGTGTAAATTAATATTGACCGAAGAACTCACCGTTGAGTCCAGGGGAAGTACTTCAGCTCAGCACGGCTTTCGTGACGCATGCCATCTATCTGGGCTGGTGCCTAAGGAAAGGTTGCTGCCAGCCAGTCTTGTGATACATAATGTAGTGCGGGTTCTCACTAAAAATAGCCTTATAAACTATTCTCCTGGTGCACCAAGAGTCAAATGAAAGTAAGTTAACAAGTACCTGTTCAAGTACTTCAAGTGTGTTTAAGTGTTCAAGGCTTCGACTTAAATGGACCCAAAGGTAGTGCGATCGATCTCTAAGAATCCACGTATGGGAGATTTAGATGTATTGTGATTTGAAAACACCGGCCTAGTTTCCAAATGACAGTAAAAATAATAATAATAAAAAACAGTTCTGCCTTTTTCTTCCTTCCATAATATGAAGAGGTAGCACTCACGGAATACATTTTTTTTGTTGTTGTTCGGAATTTCATCAATAACTTAGCATTTATCTTTTCAAATCCCACACCTGTACTTCCGATTCACAGGTGGTGGTTGTTGGCTCCCTGGGGCTTTTTGGGAATGTGGTGGGATGATCTGGACCCATCTCAACACCCACAGACTATAAATAACAGTAGTAGCTGCAGCCGCCGCAGCCCACGGCAGTACCACAAGTAGCAAGGAGAACTGAAGCTAGTACTGAATACATTTATTTGTATACATCATATTTGGTTATGATTATTAGAGGCTGTTACAATTTCAATTAATACAATAATGAGTTTCTTATTAATTATTTGTTATCAACATTTAAAATACAATCTCATCTACTTGGCTATCTGTCAATCCTCCACACAAACACAGGTTATTCTCAACGTTGGGCTACTAACCCCAAAGCCATCTGACTGAAGGTCACTCTGTAGAACTCTGACTGTATGACAAAATAATAAAATACTGCATTGATGAAGCACCCCATTACAATTGCTTTGGCGCACAGCCCTCTTTCAGCTACAATAACAGCTGTCCGGTCTTCCTCTGCATATAAACATAAATATGCTCATCTTCTGTGTGGGTGTGTGGTGCATTTGAATGACATGTGTGGTGGTGGTGGTGAAGGGATTAGCTGCTCCCCTGAGGGTCGATAGTCCTTGGCTCAGCTTTTACTTAAAACAAATCTTGGTGTACGCTCATTGCAATCGTTCCCCTCCGAAATAACCAAACGTGAGCCAAACCATTAGTCAAATGGCCTCCCAGAGACAAACATTTGACTGAGGCTGCAACTCGGGATGATTTGAATTGTCCTTTAATAATTGTGTCCATGTTATAATCGCCTAAAGTGACATTGAAAATGTGCTTGCTATGATGATAAGTATTTATTTTATGATATTGAGGTCATCTAATAAATTCTTTGGTTTTCTCCCTGACCAACATCATCGAGTTATAGGGACTGTTGGTTCAAAGACATGAATTGAAGGCTGAAGGGAGAGAGCTTCTGCGTGTCGCGCAGTCTGCGTTTGTGCAGATGATACAGGGCGGTAAATGATGGGGGATGAGAAGTGATGAGATTGTCTCCTAGCAACAGTGTCCCGCTGCAAATTGTGTGACCCCTGGGGGCAGCACATCTGTGACGTGTCTTGAAAACCAAATACCTGCAGCAGACAAACAGCCACAACCAATGAGTGCAAATAGCATTACACAACAACAACGATATCCGCTACACGTCAACATTAAATTAGATCTATAAATGCGAGCAGGACCAATATGTCATTGCTTGGCGATACAGATTGATTTTCTTCTTCATCATGTCCTGACCTCATCAACAGTTGTTATTACCATGTGTAAAATCTGCCATTTTAAATTAAAGTGTAATTCATAATCTGCCATTTTCCCGGAATCCCTTGATAGCGATAGTAGAGGTACCTGATGACTGAGTCACTCTCACGAGTGCGGTTATTCTCTTAATAAAGTATTAATTATATAATTCAGTCAGGCAGACATTTAGTAGGAAGTCTGATTACTAGCCGTAGCCGCTCTATATTAGACTATTTAGTGCATTTGCCCGACAACCATATTGATTATGGGCAGAAGCGCTTGGGGGGGGGGGGTGTGTGTGTGTGTGTGTGTGTGTGTGTGTGTGTGTGTGTGTGTGTGTGTGTGTGTGTGTGTGTGTGTGTGTGTACCCTGTGACCTCCCTGCCTCAGGGACATTTTTGACAGTAAAGCGATAGAGGAGGAACAGCACACTACATCCTCTAGGGTAGCTCTCTCTCTCTCTCTCTCTGCCTCCATTTGCTGCCATCCTTGAACATGCCAGACCAATCAGGAAGAGGAGCATAAGAATGATGGATCCCTTGTGTTATGAAACAAAAAATATTAAATCTTCTGGGGCATGATATATTTTCAGCCACCAATTCAGAGTGCCAAGTGCAGCGGAAAGCAACGTGCTGCGTTGATACTAATCTCGGCTTCAGCAATACTATTGTGTTAGAACTGATGGTATAGTAAGTTGTATTTCATAGCGTATATATTATACAGTTACTATATATATTCTCAGTTATTTACATGGAGGCCAGCAGGCACAGATGGTGATAGACGTAAGAAATAAGAAAATAAGAAAAAAGCCTCCCAATTATTACTTTAATCATACAATAACATTTGTAATAATAAAAACTGAAAGGTTACCACATTTCACCTGCCGTGATTGCTGAGGCTTGAAAGCTTGAGATTTGCCTTTAGAATGACAGATATCACAGGGCCATGAGGCCCAATCAATGGTGGACAATGAGCGGAGGAGAGCTCAGTTCAGTGTCCGCATTGTCATATAAATGACTTCATTTCTGCAGCTGGCTTCTCCCGTCTCAAGCCACAAATCAAAGCCCCAAAGATTCACTGCAGCCATTACTGCTATCCTTTAATAGTTTATGTTTGACAAGCTGTTTTATATCCACACAGTGTGAAACTATGATAGCATTTCATGGAACTAAGAGAAAGCTACAATTATTTAACAAGGATGTTAACATTCACATTATGAAAACGTAAGGACTTTATTTAACAATAGAATATTATGTAGTGACCCATATTAGGATTGGCCCCTCCTAAAACACAATCAACAGCCAATGGCAAGGAATTGCAGCATTTTAGCCGGTCAGAATGGTGCTCAACACATTCATGACTGCGACAGTTGCATTGTTCTGATACTGCAGATGCATGTTGGAATTGTCAAGTAGTGACAGAGCGCTCTAGGGATTCAAGTGATACTAGGCCTGTCCTGACATTATTCCTCGTAAATATAGGCCTATTGGATTGAATAATAGTGAAACATTTTGACAGCCACCTACTGATCATAAAGGCTGCATTGCAGTGAATCTATGCTATTCTGGCATTCAATTACATAACCGACTTATGTTCGACCTTCAGAACAAAACAATTTATCTGTTGTAAGTCACATTGGTTTTAAAAAGAGAAGGCATCTTTCTAACACTGCACAAAGGGGTAGTATACGCCCCTTCCAATAACAATCATTTTCCTCAATCAACGCACTTCTATTCAGCAACATGAAAAAAGGAGGAAAAGACATATAGTCCAAATATCTTCCGCCAATGAATCTAGTACCAACTTCTTCCATTTAAAACCTGGCCCTACCCGTGAACTGGATGCACATTAATGAGAAGGTGACTCGCTGAGCCCATGAGGGAGGAGGCGAGCCAAGTGGTAAAGGGAGGGAACAGGCTCAGTCGACTGCCACTAGCGTGGGGGATACATCTTGGCAGCGGGTCGGTCCGCAGGGGACGCAGCAGCGAGGACTGACACTGTTTACACTTCAGTTTGTGCCTTAATAAGATAGGCACGCAGATGAAACACCTACGCCTGGCAACGTTTTGTTCCGCATAGTTGTGCCATGATGTGAAGTGACGGAACACATTAAATCACACACCAAACCCAGCCACAGCAGACGACGGTGAATCATGATGTTCCAGGGAGACTCGAGGCCTATTAATACTTTATTTTCTACACCCGTCCGATTTGAAAACAAGACTGGAGGACTTTCTGTGGAGTGGTTCTGAACGACTTGACCCACCCGGACGAACTCCAGCCTGCAATGAGAGGCCCCATCGATGTCAGCCGCAAAGCAAAAGCACTTTGCTCCTCTTGCCTCTCCGATCCTCCCACCGTCGCCACAGCTCCTCCCTCCACCCCATCTGTCCCACTGCGGCTAGTAACCTTATGTCTCTTTTATTGTGGCGGAGGGTGAGCCCCATAACTGCCAACTGTGAGCACACTTTAGAGTGCCTCATGACGTCCCCCACGAGCCACCGAAAACATGCCCTCATACACCGGAAATGCCCGGCTTTAGATATCAATCGTTCACGGAGTCACACAGCAACAGGAGAGAATGCAAAAGACCACCAAAGACGGAAGATACACAACAAGGCGAATCGAGCAACATCAGGAATCTTTCAAAACATCTTACCCTCTACTATTTAAAAAAGATATCCATTGCTTTGTTCTAAATCCGTTCTTAAATCCCATGTATCTTTTAGCATGTTGACCAGGGATTTCTCCAACTCAGACATAATCATTACCTGAAATGATTAAGTTGGTGTAATCAGTATATCGGTTGGGTAGGCAGAGAAGAGTGCATTTACATTATTTGGGTGTCGACCTCCCTTTTCTGATCTGAAAGAACGTGCGTGTAGGCACCAGGCTGGAGCCTGTACCTCACCCATTTATTAATGGCTAAAAAGTATATCGAAAATCAACAAATCCCATCAACAAAGCCACGTTTGTCACTTTCTTCAGAACAGGATCATCAAAATGACTTATTATGTAAGATAATGTCATCAAATCAATATTGTATTGATATACTAATCAGCTTCAGGAAAACAAGCGATCAGTGTGCTCTAGAGGACAAAGCCCTTCCCATTTCGCCTGCTGAGATAGTTCTGGCATTCGCCGGCATCACAGCTTGTCTGATGACAACGCAGACTCCAAAAAACGTGTCATTTTTCTTAATTTGAGTTTGTGTGTGAAAGAGCAATCCACTTATTACTTCAGCCATGTGGCTAATTAAAGCTGCATCCGAGAAGTCCCCTACAGCTTGTTATCAATTCCACCTACTTTCACCCCCAGCCCCCAAAGCGTGCTTTTGACAAAATAAATCCAACTAGCATCCTACGCAAAACCCCTCCAACTTCAGGCCTTGCTGAATGAAGCCTGATTCAACCTGCTAAAAGGCTATAGGGCAGTCCATGAGTTTTTGTATACATTTACAGAAGCAATCGTGAAGAAGTCAACTGCCAGTCTGCAGTACTCAAATACACACGGGACTGGTGAGGGATGCAACAATAAGTTGATTTTGATAATCATTAAAAATCTGAATCAAGTCATTTATAAAGTATAAATTGTAAAATTGCCGTTAAATGTTGCAGTTTATTCAAATATTTGGTTCATGGAACCAAATAATGAATACATGAAAATAAAATCATTAATCTATGTTTTTCGGGCTGCTTATTTTTTATGGCATCTTAAAGACTAAATTATAAAAAAATATATATATATATATAATAGACTCATCGTCTGAAAACAATTGTTAGTTGCAGCGGTAGAGTTGGTGTTACGCCAAAGAAAGCATTGAGGAAGTAAAGATGTTGAGGGTAAAAAGGAGTGAAAGAGGAGGCAGTGAGGAGCATTGGGTGGCTTGTCAGTTGGTTTGTGGTCAAACAAAAGGTGGTCTGGGGGCCTCTCACTGAAAGCTCATCAACGCGCGACACCGTCAACCATCAATCAATAGTGCAGAAGATACCCGTTTCAGCCCCCGACAGCAGACAGCCGACTGATGAAAGAAATAAAGAAGGTAGGATCTGCCAACTGCCATGTCCCCACTTGGGGAAGTAGTTTGGTTATGGGAGCAGAGGGTATTAATTGTATATTACCTACAAGATTAATGCAATGCCATTTAAATGTATCAATACTCATGAATCATATTTTCATGAAGACAGATGTATAAAAATGATCTTGCACATAGGACTATTAAATAAATTGTTCTGGGTGATTGGACAGTCAGTAACCCTAAATATCATAGTTGAATGAGTCGGCACCAAAGGAACAATAAGCAGCAGGAATATTTCTGGAGAGGCTCATGACTCAGGCTTATGACGCTATATAACGCCATACTGCTGTGCCATGCTTTGGATAATTATTTTAACTTGACAAATAAATGGTGGCTTGATCACACTTAATAACAAATATATCTAGTTATTATTTCAACAGCATTCAGTGGCACAAGGTGTTCTTTATTCAGATTTAAACAAATGTTGGTTTCCAGATCATTTGAAATCAATGTTTTGAACATGCAGTGCAATGTACTGCAGTGGTTATTGTTCTTTGGGTTGGTTTTGGTAGTTATTTTTATAAGTCCCATCAGCAAGCATTCAGCGTGCCTCCCAACATCCACCATCTGCCATGTACCTCTCAGTTCTTGCCCACTGCCGGTATTTACTCACGGGTAAAAACGCAGCATCAGCGAAAATTCATGATCCGCTTTTCATGTCTCGGATGATCCGCATGGAGCTAGCATATGCTGCGCGAGCACAAATGACGTGTTTGAAATGACAAACGTATTTTAACAGGTTAATTGGCTTCACAGAGCCAGCATGGAATACTGTAGTTTATTTTTTCCTCTCGTTTTCCTCCTACTCCTCCTCCTTCGCTTTGCTGGACTGGGTTGTTGGGTGGTTTACGGGACAGGCAGACAGAGAGCTCAGACTGTGGGCAGCGGGTAGTAGGGAAGCAGGCCAAGGGGATCATGAGAGATGGGGTGTGGAGTGATGGGGGGCGTAGGAGCTGGAATACATTTCAAGAACGAGGCAAAATGGAATTCACCTACTGCCCTTTGGCCTTCCTTATGGATGTGCTTTCAACCTCCTTGCTTTAACACAAGGCAAACCATTTTCTAGACCTATTTTACTTTGGTATAGGCATACAGGTCAGATTTAAACCACACACACACACACACACACACACACACACACACACACACACACACACACACACACACACACACACACACACACACACACACACACACACACACACACACACACACACCAGATGGATCCCAGGGTGTGAAGCTTATGAGGCAGCAACGAAACACGGGGCGAACCTGACAGATAGCGTTTAGCTGGAGCCAGCTCTCATCTTGCTCACAGGCAGTGTTGTACAAACTACCTTTGGACCCTAATGGGTACTATTTTCTATGTCAACAATAAAAACAATATATACTGAGTTGAATTGCAACCATTTGATGAGGTTTACCAGTAACAATTTCATAGAGTGAGCAATGGAGGGTAGTAGTGATCATTTTCAGGGATTTTACAGGTCCTCCTTTTCATTTCCCTTCATTGTCCCTACTCCCCTTTGGACGAGAAGGGACGAAAAAACAAAAATACATCAGTTATTTCTTCATGTTCTATCTATCATTTTGATGAACTGACACCACAGTAATTGTCCTTTTTTATTGATCAGTGATTATAGCCTCGGCAGACATCTGCTAGTTATATGTAGGCAATTTTTTCAAATTAGATCAAAACCCTAAAATATAAAAAAATTAAAACCTGAATCCAATATTAAGAATTTCATATTTGTCCCATTTTCAGAAATGTAGCTCATGACAAGTCTTACCATTTTAATGCATCACCACATGAAAGCATTGTATCTGATTTATTTGTCAACATGACTAAAGAAGAATAACTTTGTAGACTAAATAAGTTGACTTAAAGGCCATATGGCTGTGCAGGAAGACAGATGAAAGTGTTGGCACATGAAAGGAAGCTATAAACCAGATAGGCCTGAACGTTGATAGATGAAGGCGCAAAGGAGAGAGGGAGTGAAACACGCATGCAAAAGTGCATACCAGAAGCTTGATGTGTGTCCATTTATGCATACCCCCACAACCCAGGAATAATTGGGACCACCATGGTCAAGATTGAGAGCAAAACAAATTCAATCAATATAGTGTGCTACTACTACACTGTGCCTCGCCTTCCCGCTCTCCCTAACTCAACATCAAGCCCATTAATAAATAGATTCAGTCGCACAAACGTGCTGATGGAGTAATTTACTAATTTCATGGAAAAAAATAAGAAGAAAACACCACACACTCTCAAAGAGTTTGAGCCTCTGGGGGAAGCCTTTCGGACCAACACATTTACACAGTAATCCTATTAGCAGCAGAGAGTACCCCCCCCTCCCACTTCATCTCTTCCTCCCAACCACTGTCCATGCCGGTCAATACTCAAACGCTGCTCGCTTTTTTCATTCAAAATGACTGCTGCAGGCGTGATAGGCTGATGGAACCCGGGTGCACTCAACCTCATCACATGGTGCCCTATGCCCCGGCTACAAATAAAAAACATGAAACGCTAAACGCCTGTCCTCTCAGAACTGATCTCTCAGTCTCCGCCCTGGCCGGGCATCATCATAAGGGTTGACGTGGTCAGATTACAGTCGCACTGGGTGAACGAAATCCGTCATGTGATGCTAAAAGCACAGACACCGTCAACGTTGGCATCCTTCGGCTCAATGGTTCCGGGCTAAAATGGAGCGCCGATGTGTGGATGCCGGAGATATGGACCGAATCTACTGAATATCCCCATTGGTCAATTACACTGCTGTTGGCAACCATCACAGGACAATGCGTCACAGCAGCAGATGCATGATAATTATTCAGTGACTTAATCACCTGTGAGATTTTCTTTGCAAAAAGCTGTACATTAAAAGAAAAGGCGAAGACTAGAAAACATCTCAACCTCCCCTCTCATGAGGCTAATCATTGAACTTGCCACACACACACACACACACACACACACACACACACACACACACACACACACACACACACACACACACACACACACACACACACACACACACACACACACACACACACACACACACACACACACACACACACACACGGGTCACCAAAGCAGGCAGTGCATCTGCATGCACGTGTCGCACAGGAAGAGAGCATGTGTGGCGGCTATGGCAGGATCTGGAGCAGTCGCAACGTGGCCATATGTATATACGTTGTTGGGCCCACATGTGTCAGCGGGATCGTACCAGCTGACTCCCTCTCCCCACCCAACCGAGCTGCTGCTGCTATGATCGGATGTCAGCCAAGGCTTTGCTACTATGTGAGGCATGTGTTGTCGACAGCAGCCCTGAAAATATAGGCTCGGGCTCTGGGCCCAACTTGCCATTGCAGATCTGCCCACTTGTATATAAGCAAAGACCTGGCTACTTAACATAAGCCCCATGCAGTATGAATACAATGAATGACATATATTGGGAGTTTGAATGCAAAGCCTATTTGAAAGGCGATTTGATGCAGGCTACATAGCCAGTAGTCATTCCAAATTGTTACATTAGGTATTTGGTTATATTGACTGCATTACCTTGAAAATGGTATATCGATTGTGGATGTTATGATGGAGAATACATTGGATATGGTTAGGAATCAAGACAAACGAAATCTAGTAAAAAAAAAAAAAGTATTTTGGCAGGGGAAATACCAGTTTCACTGTAAGCTATATTGTTGCAAGAAAGCTAGTAATGCCAGCGTTGGTCAATTTGGTCCAAGTTGCTAAAAAAAAGGCATTCCACAGTTTAGCACGAGTGAAACAAGTCAGACACCTTTCAAGAAATGCATGAACAGAATGAGCAGCTCAGGGAAGCTCAGAGGAAAGCTGTTGTCATATAGGCTGACCATTTTACAAAAGGTCATACAGACAGTGTGTTCAGCCAGGAACCCGATAAATCATGCTGTGAAGGGCATTTCATTTCAGTGCCCCAATAATCATGAGGTCACTGCATACTTCGTTTCTGAGCAAGCAAACCATGCATTTTAACAATCATGAATGCAGTGAATTGTTTGACGGATTTTTGTCAAACCTGCTATAACACTTTATGTGCGTGTGTGTTACATACGTTCGAATGACCCCCAAGCAAAGCAAATTTAATCGGCATCAATTATTTACTCGTCCCTACTGAGTTTGCTGAACTGAAGTGGCGTTGTTCACGCACTGTGTCGAGGATCATGTCGCCATTGACAAGATAAATAATGGACTGAGCGAAGGAAGGAACATGTAGTTAAGAGATATGCCTATATAGAGTATAACCAAGTAAAGCTGTAGTTTTGAGTGATTAGCGTACAGGCAGACGAGCCTTTTCCCGAAGGTTGCGATCGCGTAACCGCTGCTGGCGTGAGCGCGCAGCAGCATCATTGAAACAGGGATGCTGCGAATGAGAAGCTGAGGGACCGAGAGGCAGCCAAGCGACACATAGAGGACTACATGATAATAATACCAATGGTCCTAATCACTTCAAAATATGCTGTCCTAATCGCGTTCCAGCGGATCAGAGGATTCCCGTCAGACAGGTGCACATCACCGGATGCAACAGCATCTCCCAGAGAACCCACACACACAGCCTCTTGCCTGCACCTAGTCCCTGGCCACCTTGATAAACGTCCTTTAAAATTCCGAATTAAAAAGAGCCGACGGCTAGGTTAGTGACGGAACTCCGCCAGAGACACATCTTCATTCAGCAAAACGTTGAGCGTTTTAAAAGGAAGGGCGAGGAGCTAGCCTTTGCCGAACCACAGCCGTCCATCGCTCACGTTAGCTCCGTCGCCGAGATCGCCACCCTTTTAACCGGGATGTAGCCGTGAATAAAACTGCACCAGCCTCGGCTATAGGCTACATATCGTGAACTAGGAAAAATGCAGATGTACATTACCTCTCGGCCATTTTTCCAAAGCGGTCCTTTGTTAGTATCCGTAAATAATAATCCCCAGGACGTGATCCATGCTGCCGAAATCGCCGCCGTCGCCGCCGCAGTCCAGGAGACACTCCTTCCCCGGCTCCTCCCGCGTGCTGAGAGAACTGAGGTCTTGCTACGCGCACTCCTGTCTGCTCGCGCTGCCTTCTCGTGCACGCAGTCACAAGCCAACTGTCGTCACCTCCCTGACGTCACTCCGTCCGCGAGCGTCATTTTTCTCTTGTGGAATTGATAAAAGGGATCATGTTTTGTAGTTCACAAAACGTCCATGGATAACGTTTATTGAGCGATTCACATTCACCGTCGCCAATTTCGAAATGAAGAAGCTTAATAACAATAATTGTAATCAAGCAATGTAACCCACGGGTTTATAAATCAATAAATATACTTAAAAAAAAAGTTCAATTTCATTGAAATTATGATTTAACCCGGGCAAGTTGACTTTAGGTAGCCCCCCCAACAGTTTAGCTTTCGTTGTGCGTTGCGGGACACACGTGTGCGTGCTTGACCCTGGTTCAGTTGATAGTTTGTCAAACATTCTCGGCATACCGGGGCGTTGCACCTGCTGCTTTGCGTAATCAATCCCCATACTTTTTAAAACCTTTTAATTTATCAAAATGAGGTTTTCAAAAAAGGGCAAATTGTATTAAGATAACCCCTTTTGTATTAAGATAACAGTTTGGCTTATTGTGCGTGGCTGAACACAGGGCATGCTTGGCCCGGGTTAATTGATAGGGTCAAACATTCTGGGCATACCTGGGCGTCGCACCTGCTGCTTCGTTGCGTGTTAGGCCTACTATAAACGTGGGGGTGATGCGCCCTCAAGTGGATTTTTGTTTCATTCGAGTCTTTTTAGCTTTCCCTAAAATAGGCTTACCACCAAAATGTGTGCTTCACATATCCATAAATAGGAGATATTCAAAGGATAATGAACAACGACTGTCTTGGACTATTACATTGCTGGACGTTTGGACTGTGCGAAGTAAGGTTGACAAATACACATTGACTAACGTAGCCTACGTCTCTCTAGTCGGCCCGTATTGTCTTCATTTATGTATCAATCACTAGCGGAAATGTCCAATGAACAAAGCCCAACAACAGGCTATTATTGCCTCCGTTTCACCTGTGTGCACGTGGTAAGCTGATTGGCGCAGCTGTAAGCTGATAAGACGTCGCACCTGCTCGGTCCTCGGAGAGGAGCGATGGACGGGAGTGGAGGACTCGAGGACCTCGAGCTCAGAGAGGCGCAGAGGGAGTATCTGGACTTCCTAGATGATGACGTGGGCTAATTTAAAGTTGTGCATTGCATATTTTCATATCAATTCGAATAGACTATTTAATTGAAGTCAATATTTTAATCGATTTTGTGTTTTTCTCATTTTCATTTAAGCAAGACCAAGGTGTCTATCATGAGAAGGTCAGGAATATGGTGTCTGATAACGCTTGTCGGCTCATCGTGAACATCAATGATTTGCGAAGGAGGAACGAAAAGAGGGCGAAGGCGTGAGTTGCGTTGCTAACATTTGGTGATTTGTATCAGGTGTCTGCTAAGATCAATGACCTTTCCCTAATGATGGCTTTTAAGATCTGTAGCCTTAGATAAGTAAATAGAGGTATAAAAAACCCTACAGACCACGACGAACTGTAAATTGGAAATAGTCAAGTCTTTGTTTTTCAACAGGGCCTATTATTTTGTATTCTGAATTTTATTTAGCACCAGCAGTTTGTACACAACATAACATAACGAGTATTCAGGAATTGTATGTTAATATAAAATAATTACTTATGATTATTGCAGAGATGTGTTTCTGGATCTCTTGTTTATATTCTCCTTTTGCAGTATGCTGAAGGATTCGTTCGGTGAATTGATTGCGTTCCAGAAGGCCCTGAAAGATCTGGTGGCCTCCATTGACGCCACCTTTGCCAAACAGTTTGAGGACTTCCACGTTGGTTTCGAGGGCAGCTTCGGGACCAACCACGTCAGCCCCAGGACCCTCACTGCCCGCCACCTTGGAAGCCTGGTCTGTGTGGAAGGCATTGTTACCAAGTGTAGGTTGACGGCCTCTTCAAAAACCACACCATTTTGTCACATAATGTGATGTTTGATGAAATAGTCACTTGATGCTTGTGATCTAAAAATGTATTGCCTGCACATAAGTTGAGACCTTTTTACTGAAAAAAAAAAAAAAAGTATATAAAAAACGGATTTAATTAACTCTGTAAAATCTTCGATCTAACATTTACGGACCTGGGGAAAGTGTTAATGTGTTTTTGTGAGTTTGTCGCTGTGATGCAAAGCATTGAGGTTGTCCCAGCCTTTTTATTCATTTGACCTCTAAGGTTCTCTTGTGAGGCCAAAGATCATGCGGAGTGTACACTACTGCCCTGCTACCAAGAAGACCCTGGAGCGGAAGTACACAGACCTCACCTCTCTGGACGCCTTCCCCTCCAGCGCTGTATACCCTACCAAGGTTGGTACAGCTGTGCATTGTGGTTGATCATTGGTTGTTCATGCAGCAACTGTCTCCTGTGTGTGTGTGTGTGTGTGTGTGTGTGTGTGTGTGTGTGTGTGTGTGTGTGTGTGTGTGTTGTTCCAGGATGAGGAGAACAACCCTTTGGAGACAGAGTACGGGCTGTGCGCCTACCAGGACCACCAGACCCTGACCATCCAGGAGATGCCCGAGAAGGCCCCCGCCGGCCAGCTGCCCCGGTCGGTGGACGTCATCACGGACGCTGACCTGGTGGACCAGGCCAAACCCGGAGACCGCGTGCAGTTGGTGGGCGTGTACCGCTGCCTGCCTGCTAAACAGGGGGGCTTCACCTCAGGCACCTTCAGGTCAGTGGGGGGGGGGGAGTCGTGTATTGGTAAGGGATGTTTCAGTGAACTGAGATGAATTGATCACCCAGAGAGATGTGGTCCTTTTTTTTAGGGTACATTAAAGCTGCCGGAGGCTTGAATGCAAAGACAGGGACCAAACCCTTTGTGCACCTCTGGTGGTGCTACTAGCTTCACGTATGATCGACTGCGGGCAAGATGGATTCTCATCCCGATTGGAAAGAGATTCCCTGTTTTTCAGAAATGAGTGGGGAGTGGTCTAAATCTATTTGAGGGGAAATGTCTGAGGGATGGCATTTATAATAGAGTATTCAAATTATGGCTCTTAGATTTTGCATACAGCATCTCTATGTACGAAAGGGAATATGATCAAAGAGGAAATATAATTTGTTTCCTGGCATGTGTGCCAGCCGGAGGCAGCTGCATGTTGGATTTGCCTATTTCAGTTTCAGGTGGCTGCAAAGAATGACCTTGTGCAATGTGTAGTTTATGTGGCAGCCTTTAACAGATTGAATGGGCAAAGAGGGCTTTTGTCGGGTGAGGCTATTTAGTTAAATGTGAGCCAGGTGGACATCTAAAGATAGCTATTTAATCATGGCGTAGAGATGGCAGGGTAGTTTGCAATTGATACAAAGGACATTGGTAATGAAGACGTATTAAGAAGATCATAAGGCGTTCAGGCCTGCAAGGGCCAACGTGGGAGCAGTATGATGGATTGTGAGTGTATAGGGTTCCACTGAAGGGTGATCCGGGGCAGTTGAGACATTGCTTGTGTTGTCTTTCTGATGAAGCCAGTCTATTTATGTATTTAATTTTATCTCTGCAGGACAACGCTTCTGGTCAATAATGTCAAACTCATGAGCAAGGAAATTGTACCGACCTTCTCTGCTGATGATGTGCACAAGATCAAGAAGTTCTGCAAAGCCCACCCAAAAGTATGCTTGTTTGATGCCATTGCATTTCTTTGGGTGGTTATTTTCTTGGCAAACCCACAAACATTTTAGCCGTTGACTACTGTATTACTCGAATTTGGAGGGAAGTTACTTGAAGACAATATTATAAGGGACACTAAAATGAATTCAAGAGCTTCTTTTTATTTGAAGGATCTCGATTAACAGACGCCTTCATGACCGGCTAGCCTTCTGGGGTCAAAACATTAGATAATATATGTACAGTAAGTATCCAAACAATAATGGACATAATGTATGACAAGACGCAAATAAGACGTGATGTACGAAGCATCGAGAGGACAGAATATTAGGAATAAAAACGTTGGAAGCAGAATAATAAGTGTTGGCGAAAATGGCCCATTTTTTTGAAACGTGCCATTGCTTGCCAATGTAGGATGTGTTTGAACACCTGGGCCGCTCGCTCGCCCCCAGTATCCACGGCCACTGCTACATAAAGAAGGCCATCCTTTGCCTGTTGCTGGGAGGGAACGAGACCATCCTGGAGAATGGCTCCCGCATCCGTGGGGATATCAACATACTGCTGATAGGTCGGTTGCTTTGAAGCGGTGTAAATGGGTCCGCCTCAAACCGGGGGTAATGACGCAGAGCATGATCGGTCTGGTCCTTGTTGCCGTGCAGGTGACCCCTCGGTGGCCAAGTCCCAGCTGCTGCGCTACGTGCTCTACACGGCTCCCCGGGCCATACCCACCACAGGGAGGGGCTCTACCGGCGTGGGTCTGACGGCGGCCGTTACCACGGATACGGAGACTGGTACGGTCACCTTCTTCCCCACGTCGATTTTATCGGGTCAACATCTCCGTTGTCTGTATACGACGGCAAATGAAGTGCTGATGTCTAACAAATCGGATGTTTGATTTGATCCCTGAATTATGTTTTCACCTTGCATTTAATGTGTGCAGAACTTTTAATTATATTTCAAAAAGAATTATGTATGATTCTCAAGTTGAATATCGACACTGCCTGACTTGAGTCTCTATATAACTAGGACATGCACTGTTTTCTCACAAATTAACAGTTTTTAGTTTTCTCTGGGATGCTGATATGCATCGTATTACAGTATATTGTAGATGTTGGGTGACATGGTTAAGGGCTGTCTCTCCCTGTCTATTCACTGATGTTTGTCTGGTGATCAGGCGAGAGGATCCTGGAGGCCGGAGCCATGGTGTTGGCCGACAGGGGGGTGGTGTGCATCGACGAGTTTGACAAGATGTCCGACATGGACCGAACGGCCATCCACGAGGTGATGGAGCAGGGCCGGGTCACCATCGCCAAGGCCGGCATCCAGGCCCGGCTCAACGCTCGCTGCAGCGTCCTGGCTGCCGCCAACCCCGTGTACGGCAGGGTGAGGGAAGCTTTTTGATACGTCACGCATTCAGTTTCCGACCAATTGCGACGGCGTTAAAGGCGACATATTATCCCACCAGGTGTGAGCGGATTAGCCGTTACAATCCGTTTTTTTCTAAATCTGCCTCTTCTGACATCACAAGTGGGCGTGTTCACCTAGATATGTGCTGGATAGAGCCGTCTACCGATTTCCACGGCTTTTAACGGCTAATCACACTCGCACCTGGTGGTATAATATGTCACCTTTTAGCAATGTGTTCCAATCGCCTCCTTGTATGTTTCTGCTTGGTTATGTTTTCATGGTTGGTGGAAATAACGTTGCTCAAAAGGTGGCAACTACAGACTTGGGTGGCAACTGCCAGACCCGTCTGTCTTGGGCTACTATCCGTCTGTGCTAGACGGACTTCAAGGATTTCCCAAACTTGTGTTGGTGAATGCATGTTGAGCCTGCACCTCAGGAGATATAGGAGGTTGACCGTTTCTCTCCCCCCGGTACGGCCGGTACAAGACCCCCGTCATCTTATTTCTCTTCCCCCAGTATGACCAGTACAAGACCCCCATGGAGAACATCGGCCTGCAGGACTCCCTGCTGTCTCGCTTCGACCTCCTCTTCATCGTGCTGGACAACATGGACCCGGAGAGCGACCTGCAGATCTCTGAGCACGTGCTGCGCATGCACCGCTACCGGACCCCCGGGGAGCAGGAGGGGACGGGTGAGGAGGGGGGACCTGGGGCTCGCGGGGGTCTTGCCACACCATGTGGGTGGGTGGTCGGACCACGATCCACCTCAAACCCATTTTGAAGTGGGTCGAACCCATTCTGGGTACCCGACCCATGGTTTAATAGACACACTGATGTGTCCCATAAAATATCTTGCTCTACTCCCCCAGAAGGTGATTTGGCCCGAACCAGATTGTGGAAAGGATTTAGCATTGGAGGTGTTCTCCCAATTTTCAAATAAGAGCTGAGCCACATTTTTAGCCCCTTGGGTAGAGATGGGAAGAGGTGTGAAATGGCTCAATAAAACTGTGATGGTTGTAGTTAATGCCTTTTTAGTCACAAAACCTCAAATGCAAGGGGAATGGTGGTATTGGCAGGAGAACACTTGAAATGACGAGTTCTCCAAAATGACTGCTAAAATGGATTACTCGCTGAGTGTGCAGTAAATCATGGTGATTTTGTGTTTATAAAGCGATGCCTCTCGGAAGCAATGTGGACATCTTTGCCACCGAGGACCCTAACATCACAGACACCGCAAAGCAGGAGCTCCAAATATATGAAAAGGACAGCATCCTACACAGCCACCGTAGCAAGAAGTAAGCTTTCATCTCCGGAACGGAGGTCTCAAAGTCTTTGCGTACATTTTTTGAAACCAGTACAATACAAAATGTATGCATTCCTGTGCTTGACTCTACGATCTGTAAAAGATGGATGGACGGCTCAAAATACCGGCCAGCATAATGTCGTCTGCTCCTTTCTCTAGGGAGAAGGTGGTTACGATGGAGTTCATCAGAAAGTACATCCATGTGGCCAAGCTAGTGAAGCCTGTGCTCACCCAGGAGGCATCGGACTACATCTCAGAAGAGTACTCCAAGCTCCGCAGCCATGACCAGTTCAACTCAGATACCGCCAGGGTCTGTATTGCCCCATTTACCCCCTTCAGACTCTGCTGCTTGCAGAAGCTCCTGCCTGACTAGATAGATTTTGCATTGCTAGTTCATTATAATATTGATGAATGAATATGGATTTCGCGCACAAAATGTAAAGTAATTTGCAACCAAAAAAGATTGTTGCTCTTTTGCCTCAGACTATCCCAGTAACTGCCCGTGCCCTGGAGACCATGATTCGATTGGGCACAGCGCACGCCAAAGCCCGAATGAGTAAAACCATTGACATGGAAGACGCGGAGGCTGCCCTTGAACTGATGCAGTTTGCCTACTTCAAAAAGGTCATTGCCAAAGCCATAAGATAAAAGGATACATAGAAGTATTTCAAGCATTTTTGATGCACAAGTTGTATTTTGGATTTCATTTAACTGAGTTGACAAATGAACTCAGCTCAGAATTTTGTATACTAGATACTGGAGAAGGAAAAGAAGCGTAAAGCTCCAGATGAAGACATGGACCTGAGCCAGTCCCAGTCCCAGTCGCAGTCCCAGTCCCAATCCCAGACGCAATCCCAGTCCGAAAGTCATAGCCAGGATCCCAAGAGAAGCACCAGGTCTTCTTCTTTTCAACTCATCCCCTTTTTGTTGTTGTTGTTGTTGGTGAACACACCATTACTGGGTCAAGGTTTCCTCCAATAGATGCCACTAACGAAACTTACTATATTTATCAGCATATCTGGAGCAAACGTCCTCCAAACTTCAATGGTAATCTAAAGGTCACTAGATCTGTATCGCAGCTTTTTTTGTTTGATCACCAACTTGAACTAACCTGCTATGCGAATCGATAGCGCATAACTGAAGCCTAGAAACGATTTGCATTCTTATTTCTGGAACTAGGAAACGCGCCCTGGCTACAAAAGATGACCTGAACAAGATGGCAGGCTCCGAGGCTGATCCTTATGACTTTGCTGGGGAGGAGAATGGTATGATGCCCAACACTTGGCTCGTTTATAGTTTGGCCCAGAAAGCAGAATTTAACTTTTACTCTTGCTTTACATTTTATCGATGCTCCCAATTAATATTGTTAACTTTTACTTCAATGTTAGTGTCAAAAAAAGTAAAGTGAAAGCTGCGTTAAATGTCCATACACTTAAAAGTGGCCCAACATTTAAGTTTAAATGTAAATAATTGATGTTATGATTTTATTTTACTTCAGCCCAACCCAATCTAAGACCCAAGCCTTTATCGCAGACTCTACGGAAGAAGGAGATAAGTCAGGACAGGTATGGAGCACCTCCCTAAATAAGTGTCAAACACTGTCCTATGTCACCATCAACACTTGAGATCTATGCAAGATGATGGCCCATTTCTCTCCAAGGCACAGGGCACATGAGTGTTCTCTATGCTTCACTAGCATATGTATCCATGGTCTTGATTTAATGGCGCATTCATGTACCCACATAGAACATTTGCTAATGAATGTTTTACCAAATGGTCATTGCAGTAGTAGGTTGCAACAAATAACCCAGTGTGCCCCATTATGAGTGCACAAAAACGTAACGCAACTGTTTATATAAATGAAGCATACAAAAATGGAACGGGGGCATTGGTAGTGGATGAGGTGGGACTATTCCTCCCCATGTGAAGCGCTTTCAGTGCTTTGAAGAGGGCTGTATAATTAAATGTTTTTTTATTGTACCATCGTGTCCTCCAGACTCAAGGCGTTCAAGGGGGCTCTGCTGCAGGCCTTCAAGACCAAGCGCTCCCAGTCGGTGGCGGTGGCCGAGCTGCTGGGCCTGGTCAACAAGGACCCCACTCCGGCCCAGGGCGAAGGCTTCCAGGAGGGGGAGGTAGAGCAGCTGCTGGGCCGCATGCAGGACGACAACCAGGTCATGGTGTCTGAGGGCGTGGTCTTCCTCATCTGATGGCAGACTCCTCCTCCTCCTGCCTCACAACGCCAAAAAAATCATTTTATAATTGCTTGATTTTTTTGATTAAACAAAAATAAATAGTTTGAGCAGGGAGACTGGTGGGTTTTTATTAAAACATTTTTATTTATGCATTTTAATTGAGCGATTTAAGCATTGCAATAGCGTGGCACATACATTATCCTCCCTTGTATTTTGACGTGGCGACTAGTGGAATGAAGGCAACACGAGTTATGTTATACTTTCAGGTCTTGCTTGAACAAAATCGTGTTGTGGTTGATGTATCGGGTGAAATTATTAACCCACAGCTTCAATGGACTTATTCACTCTGCTTTAATTGTGATTAGCAGACATTTAAGCTTTTATGCATTGTAATTCAGTGGGCAGTCTTGTGGGTGTCCCACGGCTGGTTGATCAAAGAGACGGGAGGTGAATCCTTCAGGCCTTCCTGTTATGACGGATGCAAAGCATTGTTAATCCTTCCAACATTAAAGAGCCAAGGGAGAGGGGTCAAATCATTAAATATGGCATATTTGGATTATACTTGTGGTTTAACCACTAATGTACTTCTGGCAAACAAGTCAATATGTATTTTTTTACTGTCTTGTGTTGCATTAGTAATTCAAAAGCGTCATATAATTACAAGGCATTAAGGAAGTGAAATAGTGTTCTTGCAGTGCTCCCTAGTGGTAGTTTCACAAAACTGAAACGTCTCGGTTAAACTCACTGTTCCAGTAATCCAGGCATAGCCTCTAAGAGGACCGCTTTGTCAATCTGCTGCCACTGTGTCCTCAGTCTCCTCCGCACGTACATGCTGGTAACCAAGGCAACCAACAGCAGCGATGCTGACACCGTCAGCGTGAGCGCCATCACTAGGGTATTTTGGCCTTTGTTGCCCCCCAGGGGTACGTCTGGGGCCAGGGCCCTCTCCTTGGGGTGGGGTGCAGAGGGGGGCAGGGACTGAGGGAGCAGCAACTGAGAAATATCTGAAAGAACGGTTTATGGGTGCTGATATGTTAGTCTCAAAAATCAGGCTTGGATAATGCATTAAAAGTCTGATAGGCAAGCTGACATCTGGGTTTAACGCGCCGTTTTGCTTTATATTTTTTATATCTATATATAGGTGACCTTGGGTGTCTTGAAAGGCGCCTCTAAATGAAATGTATTATTATTATTATTATATCAAGTTGCTGGCTATGTTTTGGCTAACGGCAAACACGAACTATGCCAAAACCGATACATTATTCTTGGTGGGAAGACAAGCTTCAACATGCTGTCCGGCACTAACATCCACTAACATTAACATAAGAAAAAGGGTCTTAAGATATCAAATTAACATTGTTAATATAGGCCACTTTAGAAATACATGTAAAAGAGTAAACTTGAAAACTTCATCCACTCATGCAAATGAGTGGATGGACAATATAAAGGGGAAATTGTCCTCCAGAGGCAGGTATAGTCAACCAATCAGAAAAATATTTTCAGAGCATTTCACTCCCAATGGCTTGGCCCTTTAACAAATTACAATCAAATTCTAGCTCTTAAAACTTACCTGCAGCATGAACAGCATACACTGAATTAAGAAATAACCCAATGTCCTAATAACTCTGTCACTATCACACTCCACAGTAATGTCCCCCACCTTGCAGACTCAGGAGGAAGTAGGCGTCGTCTCCTTTAATGTACTTCCTGCTGTGCAGTCGGCTGTGGGTGAAGAAGCTGGTCATCCCAAAGCCAGGGCCGCGGTAGTAGCTCCCATCAGGGCCGCTCACCAGGGACCCCACCTTACTGGGCCGGTCCCAGAAGAACTCGAGACCTGTCAGAGGAAGGAAAGGAGACCTTACTTCCTTTCACTCTCCTTTATTCTCTTCTGCTCACTACAGGACTGCTGCCTTCCCAGAGCCCTAGTGATTGGTTGTTTTTAGGACATTGTTTATTGCTTCTTGGTCAATGTAGATACCGTTATCTACTCTGCACACTACTCTCTCCAGTTGTTGCATGCATATGCTTGCATGTGCAGACACTTGATTTTGTGCTCAAATTTAAATATTTGCTTTGATTGTTTAGAGTCTCCTAAATGATTGAACCTAAGGGAAACTGAACAACCGCAATGGGATGAAAGGCATAGATACACACGCGGAACTTAATTGCTGGAATGGGACAACAGTCTGTCATTTGACATAACCTGATAGCAATAGAAATTTATATGGATCTTTATGGAACTTTGATGCATCAGGTTAGGATCTGTGTCACGAACGTTTTCCACAAAGCACTGCAAACAGTGTTGACTTGTTCCAACAGCGGCCTCCCTGGGCGTGGCCGGCGGGCTTACCGTCCGTCTTGTTTGGATCAGTGGTGATCATGCGCTGCATGTTCATCCGGGTCCTGACGTCCGACTGCTGGTCCATCAGAGACATGGTGGCCTGGTGCCAGGGACAAGGCCACTTCAGGCTGTCGTCGTTGGGGCCGGAGGTCAGGTACAGGAAGAGCGCCATGGTGTCAGGACGGGTGCTGAGTCCATTGAGGTACGAACCTACCTGCACAGCAGGGCAACACGCAGGATTTTAACAAGAAAGCAGTTGAGGCATACTTCTTTCTATCCATGGTCTATGAATAGAGGCATTCAAAGCCTGAACATGAATATCAGTGTGCGGTTTATTCACTGGGGAGTGGAAATCAAGAGCAAGGTGTTGGTTAGGACTCACCTGGAAAGAATAGCCAGTCGGTGACAGGAAAGAGGGACTGTACACCTTGGTGCCTACTGGCGTGGTTGCCAGGAGACTGGTGATGTTGCGTATTTTCCACACATGCTGGGGGCATTGGCCGGACCAGATGTTGACGTCATCGAGCGAGAGACCCCCCAACCTGGCAGACGCGTCTCCCTTCACCCCCTCGAACACCACTCTGGACTTTTTGGTTATGTTGAGAGTCACGTGACGCAGCTCCCATGATCTTCTTGAACCTTTGAACAATAATCAAAGTGATTTCTTTGTTCTATTCACAAATAACACACAGATGGTAGTGAGACACATTCATTATTAATTAATTCATTGCATTTGTCAAGTGCTTTTACCGAAAGTGCTTGACATAGTGTGTGTGTGTGTGTGTGTGTGTGTGTGTGTGTGTGTGTGTGTGTGTGTGTGTGTGTGTGTGTGTGGAGGGGGTATAAGGTACACCTTATCCACTACCAGTGTGTAGCACCAACTTGGGGAATTCACTGTGGACAGGTGTGGAATGAGGAAACGATCCAATCAGAGACTGGGAGATGACTTTGTGGCCATAATGTTACAAGAACCCAGATTAGGAATTGGGCAAGGACAGCGGGAGGCACTGGGAACCGGGTCCGAAAGACACTCATCTTAGTGTTGATTTTAACAGTGAGCTTAGTGTGGATTTGAACACACCTGTTATGGTCTCAAAAAGCGTCATTCGCCCTTGAGGGTTGAGTTCGTCATACTCCCGCACCCACATCTTGAGGGAATCGCTAGCGCCCCCGCTGCTGTAGAGGAAGAACTGCAGGCACTGGACCCCAGGTTTAGGATACAAGAACCGGCTCTCAAGAAACCCACTGTCCCCAGCGCACCCACGTGCAGTGCTGAAATGCATGAAGTAGCCCTTTCCTGTTGGCAACAGTGTCCATTACTGCACATTAAGTGTATTGAACCACAATACATTATGTAGTTTACGTTTCTATTTCCATTCAAATGTTCAATACATTCAGTTGCAATATGCAAAACGTGTGTTTTAAAAAAAATCGCGATAAAGTTAAATTCAATAGTAGTGTTTTGACTTGTTGTACAGGCCTGACATTATTGTACACAGTATTGACCTGTCCTACTTCAGAGGAAGTATTTTCAACTGCAAACTTTTAGCTGTGGGTTATAAGGGATTATCCTGTACTTTGTTCTGCCTTTGGGTTGGTTTTTATCAACTATCAAAACAAAAACACTGAGGCCTATGACCCAATACCTTTATGGCCAGATAAGGTGATGAGCTGTGATCGGGATCTACTGTATTTTATAGAACTAGTTGGTTGTATAACTAACAAATGCAAAACAAAATATATTGTCCATTCCAGAATTGTTAAAAGCCAAACTATATCGAAATAATAAAAAAAAAAAAAATGTATTCCTATATTGAATGCAGTGTATATCTGAAAGTAAAACCAAAATAATAAAATGACTAGAATGACATAGTTGTGAATAACAAGTATAGGTATACAAGTTATCGCTACCTTTGCATTGTCCCATTGAGGTGAAGTCTGTTTGAGGTCCTGCACTCACAGCCATACGCTGTTCCCACTTGTTGTTCGGACCCTGGATCATCCCACAGATGTTCAGCTCCTCAAAGTCGCAGCTCTCCACAAAGGTGGAAGAGGTGGCTGTGGAAGGGATTCATGTGATGGGTTAGTAATGCAAGAACAGAGTCTGTCTCTAAAGTCCCCAAGACTGTCCCCAAAACACATTTGTTATGAACTTACCTTTGCCTTATTGCCTAGGAAGGTGTATTTATCAGTGAGGTACACAACTATTAAACATTAAAATAAAAAAAAATAAAAAAATAAAAAAATAAAAAAAACTAGAACAACAATCGATAACTCAATTGATAACAATTGAGAGCGAACAGCTGCAAATGCTGTTTGGACTTTGACAATTTTAATATCTGGATCTGCTCTGCATGATCTGCCTTTATCATGCAAAACATCACACAGGGGAATTAATTTGTTGGAATGGATTACACATTACGTGAAGATAAGTATAATTTGGTATTCTACTGTATTCGGCTTTTAGAACCACAAATACGTGATACATCATATCATTGAAATATTTGAATAAATCGGTACTCAGTGGCCCAATCCCAAAGTGAGCCCTGAGGACTGAGGACTAAGGACTCATGGACTTAATTGATCTCAGGTGCTAAGTGAGCGAGTGTGTGAGGCCACATGGGCTCAGAAAGGTATATATGGGATTGGGATAGCACTTCACGAGAGCACATGTTACCTTGGCAACGTTTAATGACAAAGATGCTGCTGACAATTGCCGGTTTGGGAATTCTCCTTTTTTTTGTTTTTTTGTAAATGCAATGAAAACAATTGGCTGCAGCAATTTATTGATATTAGAAAATATAATTTATACTTTGGAATGCTTCAGTATAAAGGTTGTATTGAATTAGGTGATTATTGGCCTACACATACTAATCATAAGTCAGATCAGGCTACATTTGGCTGAAATATAAAAGGTAGAATTAGTAATATGAAGAGCCGTTTGGGAGCCAAAAGAGCCGGCTCCTGTTGGTGAGCTGATCCAAATGATCCGGCTCACAAAAAATTCCCATCTGGTCGCGCATTGACAGTAGCGCCGTCTTGTTGTTTACCTTCCTAATTTCCGGATTTCCCTATGGTCTCCGTGGTAAACGTCACAACGCTTTGAACTGTGGGTAATTCCCTTAGGTGAAGTCTGCACTGATGCAGACTCACGGAAAGTGCTCGGTAAGTGTGGACTCCAACCCTCACGCCCTTTGGAATTCGACATTGGGACAGCCCTAAAGTCTTAATAATTTCATGAGAACGCGCAGCAAAGTCTGTGAGTCTGTGAGTCCGGACCTCGGGATTGGGCCTGTTCAAGTCTTACACTCATTTGAGCCCATCATGCATAATGCAGGATGCAATCACCACTGTTTAATGGTTTCCAGTTGTTTCATTTACAGTGTGTGTGTCTAAGCACCAGCAGTGGTCAGCAATGTGTTATCTCCATTAGCCCAGTCTACCACCCTTGCCCTGGTATAAAACCAGCAGACCCATAATTAGCTTCAAGATGAGCGACACCTGTGTTTGCGTTCTGATGACGCCTCTGTACATAGGGGTCATGTGGTATAACTCAACCCACTGCAGTTGTAGAGGCGGTTCAGCTTGAGGAGGTCGCTGTCGCTGATCTCTATCCGTTGGCCGATCACGTCCATGAACTCTGGGATCTTGGTGACGATGGTCGGCTCCGAGGCGATGCTGAACGCTCTCTTGCTGTAGTGCATCACCGAACCGTAGTCATAGGGCACGCCTAGGGAGCTGGACACCTTGTCGTTGTACTTGTTGAAGTTGTGAGCCTTGCCTGTGTTCCAACACATAGTTTGCATGTTGGAAATGAAAGAAGTTAGAATACAATACAATAGAATACAACAGAACAAATCTTTATTTGCACTAAGGGGGGATTTGCCCTTCACATGCAGAGGGGCGGCAAAACAAAAACTATTTCCTGAACAACTCAAACCTCATACACCCATCATACATAATACCTGAATACACACAGTATAACTATCACCACCAGGTACTACAACGAATACACCATTTATGCATTGTAATGCAAAAATATATTAAATATCTAAATACTGTGTGTAAAATACTGACTATATAATGTATGGGTCAGGTTGTTAGAGAATTAGTTTGCAAGAGAGAGACATTGGCGCTCTTCACCACTGACACTGACACCATACCCGGCTTAATCTGATCCAGCATGATGTTGACGTAGTCGTCGCGGTCCGCCCGGGACTGCTCGTGCCAGAAGCCCAGCGCGTGCAGGAACTCGTGCTCCACGGTGGCCAGGTCGTCGCAGTTACTGCCGATGGACAGCTTCTGCTTCCCCATGCGGCAGTTCCCAACGAAGGAGGAGCAACTGTCCACACACAAAAGACAGAGAGGAAAAGTTTCTTCACGCTGGCTAGGTCCTCAATGTCCTCGTCAGAACTACATTTCATGTCATTGCACCTGTTCATCATTCATTTGTGATCTTGGCTATTGATTATGTTGAAAAGCTATGATGCAATTATTACTAATAATTAACCGAAAATGATGCTGAAGCATAATTGTATGCACCTCAGTTGGATTTTTTTCGTCGTGGATTATTAAGTTATTAAAAGATATAGTGATGTATTTGAAAACAGGCTATAGAATATTCAATGAAATCATAATCATTCCAGTTTTGAACTTTGAGGCCAGCATCAAGCATGTCATGTATATGAACGTATGAAGCAAGATAGAGGTGCATAATCTGCAGATTTGTTGTCACCCGCTGCCCTTGAACACAGAGATGTAGTTCTCCTCCCCTTTCCATGGTGTGAAGTCAATGCATGTCTTCAGTCTGTACTGCTCAAAGGCCTTCAGAATCACCCCTTTGGCATTCATCTCTACAGCTCCCATGGATAGGAATGTACCAGGGCACGTACAGGCCCACATACAACAAACACACAAGCACACACACACACACAAACACACACGCGCGCACACACACGCACGCAGGCACACACATTTGGTTTAGTTTATGCACTTTCTATATTTCAATATTCTATGCTTTTGAGGTTCCATATGAGAGCATCAACTCACCAACGCTTTCTTCTATATAGTAAGGAATCGTTTTCGGCCAACGGTACTGATCTCCGATGATGGAGTTTCTCTCGTCAAACTTATTGGAATGAAGAATGGGACGGGTTAACATTTAGAAAGCCATGACACCTTTGAGAACCTATATTTAATGTTGGTTTGCTGCTAGTTCCCAACTGGCTTTACAACTCAGCAACATTTTCCAAAAATCTGGCACAGGTTGTTTCTGATTTACAATGAAAAGATTACTGCGTTAGATGTTAGCCTTTTGATTTTGATATGAGGTCTCATTATCACAAATTTAAAATCATCTGAATCACAGATTAAGTATAATCACAATCAAGAAGGCTCTTCATATTAGGACTCTAGTGAAGCAGTGATGGCAGCTTGGAGGATGAAAATTCCACTTGATCAGGTAAAGGTATCTCAGGAAACACTAACTCACCTCGACACTTTCAATATCACCCTCCAGCAAGTCAAGTCCTGCCAATAAAATGTGTTGGTTTTTTTTACATCCACGAGGAGGTATATTCAGAATACTGATATAAATATATAGTCAGAGCGTAGAAACCAAGAGAAATATACCAACCCTTATTGACATTCAAGATATCCCAGTCCTGGCCCTCATCCACATCAATTTCTACGGAATAGAATAGATGTATGTTTACTAAAATGCACTAGTAGAAATAGCACAGCACTTTGAGAGACTTTTAGAAACACGTATTCACTCATACCAATAATTACTTGAGTTCAAGTAATCTTTCAGTGAAACAGTGAAACTCTTGAAAGGAATGGCACAGTGAATCACTTACCTGTTTCTCCAGATAGTTTGGCCACCGTCTGTAGAAAATTGTTATTAGAATGCATTAATGCCAGTACCACTCTTCTCACGCCTTGAACGACCTGGGCTGACCAAGCTTGCCAGGCTATTCTATTGACTCCCTTTTCATTCATGCATAAGGAATATGGTTGTTTTCACTGGCTCACTTTTGCAGAGTAGAATATAGAACTTGTACCATTGACTGATAAATAAAAGAGTGTGTTTGATTTTTGGTTTGCAAGAATGCCTTTACCTGCACAATTACGATAACTTATAATTTTGGCATTCGTCGGTTCATTGTTTCATAATACGAATAGTGCAATTTAAATGACACTCTCATGGTGTACATTTTCCTACCCAAAATTATAATGCAGTAATTTACTTGTGTACCAACTAAACAACTAAAACAACATATTTTTTAATTAAGAAAATCCATGTCACAAAAATGAATGCATGTACTCACTCGGTACCAGGTCAGTGCAACCACCAGGATTAGCATTCTGGAAACCATGGCTCAGATCAAACTAGCCAGAGCGAGAGAGCAAACACTATCACTCTATCCTCTGAGCGACTGCTTGTGCCAGAAGCTCAGCAGGTGAAGGACCTCGTGCTCCACGGTGCCCAGGAAGTCGCAGTTACTGCCGATGGACAGCCTCTGCTTCCCCTCACGGCGGTTCCCCACAGAGGAGAAGCAACTGTCCACAGACCACAGACAGAGAGGAAACGTTTCTTCAAGCGGTCAATGTCCTCAATGTCCTCGTCAGAACTATGTTTCATCATGTCATTGCACTTGTTCATACATTTGGGTTCTTGGCTATTGATTATGATGTAATTATTACTAATAATTATCCGAAAATGATGCTGAGGCACAATGTAAGGCGACTAAGTTGGACGTTTTTTCGTCGTGGGTTAGTATGTTATTAAAATATATAGTGATGCATTTGAATACAAGCTATATCATATTCAATGAAATCAGAATCATTTCAGGATTGAACTTTGAGGCCAGCCTCAAGCCTGTCATGTATATGAACGTATAGAGCAAGATAGAGGTGCAAAATGTGCAGATTTGTTGTCACCCGCTGCCCTTGAACACAGAGATGTAGTTCTCCTCCCCTCTCCATGGTGTGAAGTCAATGCATGTCTTCAGTCTGTACTGCTCAAAGGCCTTCAGAATCACCCCTTTGGCATTCATCTCTACAGCTCCCATGGATAGGAATGTACCAGGACACATACCGGCCCACACACACACACACACACACACACACACACACACACACACACACATTTGGTCAATTTGGTGTATGCAGTCTCAATATTTCAAAGTGTCAGATACAAAGATAGGACACGTGGCAGAGGACCCAAACTATCAACCAAAGCGGTACCTTTCATTTATTCTTTTTTAATTTTTCATCAACTAGAAAAGTAGGTTATACCTATGCTATCTTATATATAGGCCTATGATATATGGAGCAAAGTGTGAAAGGTTAAATTGAGAAAAACAGGACCAATCAAGAAAGACAAGTTACACAGGTTTGACACTGAAGTAAATATACCAAGTGGTACTATTTTTACGTTTATTGTAACGTATGTTGTGTACAAGCATTAAAAAACAAACAACGTCCACGTCCCATCCAGTGAGTTTCTGCACGGTGGCATCACACCGGCATCACGTGACTGTCTTCTGGTCGCAGCGCAGATCAGCAGGCTACGGGAGGATCCAACATGGCTGCTGTCTACTGACAGAAGGGGAGTTGTTTTCAACTCACAAGTGGACAGTTCAATTGATCAACCTGAATCAAGAGAATTCAAGGATCAAGGATGCTTTAATTGTCATTTAACAATTACATGAAAAACGAAATATAGTACTCAGGTCTCAGTGTGCTACCTAAAAACCTAGAATTTGTTTAACTTAAAATAAACTATTAATATAAATAAAGACATACTAAGATACTAAAAATACATATTAAAAAGATATTTAAAGATGGTCAGCGTATTAATGAGTACAAGTGCAGCAGTAGGTTCCTTGTTGTAAGTAAGTTGATAAAGTCAAAGTGCGAATGCAAATCAGGGCAGCAGTCAGGGTCCTAGACATTAAAGTGCATAAGTGCAGGGAATCAGTTGGGTTTTATCCGATACCGGTGCCTACTTTTCAAATGGTTCCGGTGCTAAAACGGTTCTCGAACACTTGCATACATGCACGACTTGTTATGAGTTTCACATTAAGCAGAAAGTCAGCGGACACTGAGTTGAATGGCAACGGTGTTTGGTAGCCTAGAGGCGCTGCATCCCATTAGGCATACCAGGCAATTGCTTGGGGCCCCGGGCCACTACTAGGGTGCCCCCTAGAGCCAAAAATAAATGAATAAATAAAAAATCGCTCCATACCCCCCCCCCCCCCGTCAACAATCCTCTGCCTAGGGCCCCCACACTCCCTAGAATCGCCCCTGCCTACGCAATATTACGGTTGGCATTAAATTACTCGACTTACCCGAAGAGGCTGCTGCGAGTGCTGTGACTGATAAATATTTTTAAAAAATAATTACAAATAATATTAATTACTCGCTGAAAGCAGGCAGGCACGCATCATGGCAGCCACAGGAGACGCCAACATTGTTTTCAACCGCTCGGTACGGCGCTGTATTAATTCCCAAGTTTTGAAAAGAAAAAGTATTTGAAGCGAATATCAACTGTTTTTGATTTGTTTATTTGGTTTTGAACAGAACGTTTTGGATGCATGAATCGGCTTTGAGTTTGTTTATTTTAAAATGACATTCGCTCGCCACACACACACACACACACACACACACACACACACACACACACACACACACACACACACACACACACACACACACACACACACACTACAACCTGCCGATCTTCAATCAAAACAACATCAAGTAAGCGATGCCGCAGCGCGTTGACAGCGCGTTATGAGGAACCGAAATGTGCGTTCTTATTCGATCTCGTTACAACCGTTTACGTCGGAACCGGTTCCCTACTGGAACCGAGTTTCGGTGCTCAACCCTAGTAATCAGTGCCTCCAGGTAGAAGGTGTTCCTCAGCCTAGTTGTCCTTGCCCAGATGCTACGCAACCTCCTGCCTGAGGGAAAGAGGGTAAAGAGTCCATGTGCTGGGCGGGTGGAGTCCTTCATGATGGAGGCTGCTCTGTGCTTGCATCTGGTGATGTAGATGGTTGACAGGGATGGCAAACTGCAGCCGATGATTCCGCTGGGCGGAGTTGACCACCCGCTGTAGTGCCTGCTTCTCTGCCACTGTGCAGCTGCAATACCACACCGTGATACAGGAAGTGAGGATATTCTCCACCACGCACCGATAGAAGGATTCGAGTATGGCTGTGGACATGCCTGCCCCCTTCAACATCCTTAGGAAGTACAGCCGTTGAAGGGCCTTCTTGATGGCGTGCACGGTGTTCTCCCGCCAGGTGAGCGTGTTGGTAAGGTGCAGGCCAAGGTATTTGAATGTGTGAACCCTCTCCACAGCTGCGTTGTCGATGTAGATGAGGGGAGGGATAGGGCCCTTCCTGCGGAAGTCCACAATCAACTCCTTCGTCTTCTTTATGTTCAGGATCAGGTTGTTTTCCCCGCACCACAGTTCCAGTCCCCTCACTTCCTGCCTGTAAGCCACCTCATCCCCATTGCTGATAAGTCCTATCACGGCTGTGTCATCTGCAAACTTAACTATGACATTACTGTCGTAGTGTGCTCTGCAGTCGTGCGTAAGCGGTGTGTACAGAAGAGGGCTGAGCACACAGCCCTGGGGACTGCCAGTGTTGAGGATGGTGGTTGAGGATGTGAGGTTATTTATCCTTACAGACTGAGGTCTGTGGGTCAGGAAATCCAGTAGGCCTATCCAATTGCAGAGTGATGGAGCGAGACCGAGTGCTGACAGCTTGTTGATCATTGTCTGTGGGATGATTGTATAGAAAGCAGAATTAAAATCAAGAAAAAGTAGTCTCACATAGGAATTGCTAGTCTCCAGATGTGTGAAGGCTTGGTGGATAACGGCTGAAACTGCATCAGCAGTCGAAAGGTTCTGCCTGTAAGCGTACTGGTGATGGTGGTCGGATGTGATGTCGATGGTGTTCTTGATATGTGACATTACCACCCTCTCAAATGTTTTCATGATGATTGGGGTGAGAGCAACAGGTCTATAGTCATTAAGACAGGTGAACGTCTGGACTTTTGGTACCGGAATGATGGTAGATGTCTTAAGACATGTTGGTACAGTGGCCTGTGCCAGGGAGGTGTTAAAGATGTCACACATGACCCCTGAGAGTTGGCATGCCCAGTCCTTTAGGAAAAGACCCGGAATACCGTCAGGTCCAGCTGCTTTGCGTGGATTTATTTTCTGTGGCAGGAGTGCATCCTCCCTCTCTGATACACTCAGTGTGTAGTCCCCTGGCGAGGATATAAGCTTGGTGGTAGGGGAGTTATTGGAGGCCTCGAAACGGGCAGAAAAGTGGTTCAGAGCATCAGGCAAGGAGTGGTCGGTGGGGCATTGTGCATTCTTCTTGTTGTAATTGGTAACAGTTAATGCCCTTCCACATGCTACGTGGGTCATTAGAGATGAAATGCTCTTGTATCTTAAAAGCTAAGTCAGATTTTGCGGTCTTTATGCCGGTTGTCAGGCTTCGCCGTGTATCCCTGAGTGCGTCTGAGTCCCCGGACCTGAACGCAGTGTCTCGTGCTCTCAGAAGCGAACGCACCTCGGCATTCAGCCAGGGTTTTTGGTTAGGGATAATCCTGAGGGTTTTCCTGAAGGTGACATCATCCATACACTTATAAATGTATGCCAGGACTGATGTTGTATATTCTTCCAGGTTCACATCATCATCCACCGTTGCTGCCTCTTTAAACATCTGCCAGTCTGTGCTTTCAAAGCAGTCCTGGAGCATAGAGACCGCTCCACTCGGCCATACTGTGATGTCTTTCTCAGTGGCTTTCTTGCTCTTCAGCACAGGGTAGTATGCAGGGGCCAACATGATTGAGATGTGATCTGAAGAGCCAAGATTGGGGCGGCGAAAAGCCTGGTAAGTCCCACGTCTGTTGGTATACACTTTGTCGAGTGTATTGTTGCCTCGGTGGCGATGTTGACATGCTGTTGTAACGTTGGGAATGTTTCACTCAGACATACGTGATTGAAATCCCCTGCAAACACATACAACACTTCAGGGTATTTGCTCTGCAGAGTGTTAGTGGTGTCGTGCAGCTCTCCTAGAGCAGCATTGGCATTTGCGAGTGGCGGGACGTAGACGGCGATTATGAAAACGGCGGTGAATTCGCGAAGCAAGTAGTGTGGGCCGCATTTAATACCCAAATGTTCAACTGCTTCAGAGCAGTGGCTTCTAACTATTGAACAGTTTGTGCACCAACCTTAGTTTATGTAGATGCCAATTCCCCCTCCTCTCGTCTTTCCTGACAGATTGTTTCTGTCGGAACGGAAGAAAATCCTCGCATCCATTTGGAAAGCGGAGTCCGGCATGTTATCCTTTAGCCACGTTTCCACCAGCACCATAACACAGCAGTTCCTCAATTCCTCCTGGCCCAGACGCAGGTCCATCTTATTTTCCAGTGCACGAACATTTGACAGAAAGAGGGAAGGAATTGGTGGTCTGTGTGCTCCGGCTTTCATCTTGGCTATCAGTCCAGCCCGCTTCTGCCTCCTCGCACGGCACTTCCTCTTGCCTCCGCAGCCGTGCGATCCGTATTTCCATGCTGTTGTCCTTAGTATTCGCAGTCTCCCAAGTTCCGATTTTAGTTTTGGTGCAAGTGAAAGTGAAGCTGCTACCTTCTTAAGTGCTAAAAGTTTGGCGTTACAATATCTAAGATTTTCACTGAGAGCTAGAGAAGCTGCTGCACTGACGCGCGCTGCCATCATCACTTTGGTGCCTTTGCAGCAAATTTTAGTCTACCTGCAGCAATTTGTTTGCCATTCAAATCGTAATGTCAAGAAAGGTACATTCCACACGATGCGTCTGATGTGAATGAAGACATTGCCCTGCTGTGTCTCCATGTCTCGCCGGCTGGGGACTCACATGTACATGTATTTGTCGAGCTTGGCGGCAAAGTGGCGTGGCATCTGCCCGCAGTCGTAGTAGGCTAGTTGCGGTCGTTCTCGGGGATGTGGTCCACGTCATGGAACACCGGGCAGTCCCAGGCCAGGTCCTTCATGGCCTCCAGGAAGCCTCCGTTAAACAGCATTGCCCAGTTGAAGGGATGGCTCCCCGTCTGGACTGGACGCACACAGGATGGTGGGTTCACGGAGCACCACCAGCAGGCTACGAGAGGATCCAACATGGCTGCTGTCTACTGACAGAAGTGGACAGTTCTATAGATCAACCTGAATCAAGAGAATTATATATATTCCTTAGGTGTTCCGAAACTGGTCTGCCATGGCCCAGTGTGTTCCCCATTCCATTCCATTCCGTCACTTTATCACCAAGTCCATGAACACGCCTTTAAGCACAGTTCACGTTGCTTCTGAGCTTGTGAGTTGAGTTCTATGTAAAGTGTAAGTTACACAAAGCCAGATGAGGATTCACGCCAAGCTGATGGATTGAGTATGAACAGTTACAGCTGGGCAATAAATCGATTTTTAATCGCAATTCAAATTTATGGCTTAGGACGATGTTTGCATGTGAAATCGATTTTAATCAATTATTTACGTCAGAGCCACCACCTCCACTCCTCTGAGGTCCCGTAGGTCATAGTAACGACCCCTTCTCTTAAATTTTTTTTAATATCAACATGACAGCATTAGCTGAAAAAAGTGAGGGATTCGTTGCCATAAAAGGCAACGAAACTCTGTCTCCTCATTCGTGAGAACTGTCTCCTCATTCGTGAGAACTGTCTCCTCATTCGTGAGAACCGTCTCCTCATTCGTGAGAACCGTCTCCTCATTCGTGAGAACCGTCTCCTCATTCGTGAGAACAGTCTCCTCATTCGTGGGAACCGTCTCCTCATTCGTGAGAACTGTCTCCTCATTCGTGAGAACTGTCTCCTCAGTCGTGAGAACCGTCTCCTCAGTCGTGAGAACCGTCTCCTCAGTTGTGAGAACTGTCTCCTCAGTCTTATGGAAGTGGTTCGGGTTTGCAGCATCCGACCTTGAACAAACCACTGTCTGGTTTAGAGATTGCCTAAAGTCTGTGGCAACCAAATGCAACATCTTAACCTGAGGCACGCAGCCAAAAAAATTTGAAGAAGTCATTTATAGTCTGCTTTTAAGAGGAACGTTTTTTATATTTTTCGGCGTCGCCCAGCCTTATGTACGTTGCAGCTTCGTAATACGTCATCTGCACCAGCAGAGTTGGCCTCACTGAGGTTTACACGGCAACCGAACCGCACAGAACAGCGTTCCAGGTCATCGTCCTCTCCACCCCAGCCCCAGAATGCAATGGGGAAGCCATTGATCTTGCAAAACTGCTCCACCGTGAGTCCACTTACGCCACCGAAGAACTCTCTATAAGGGAGTCTGTGAAACAAAGGACACACAAAACGCAAAAAAATAAATAAATAAATAAACAGAGTCAGAAAATACCAGGTTACTCTTTTTTCCCATGGAGCTAGCAAATTTAACCTGAAAGTTTAATTATGCCTTTTCCGGTTTCTCAAGTTGGCCGGATGGATATTTTTCAGACGCAGTGATACACCTGAGACAACTGTAAAGAATGAAAGGCTGCAAGACCCTGGAAAGACATAGCACGACAAAATGGACTCAATGTCTACAAAGCTAGATCGGTTCAGTTTTAATCAAATCGACTTGATGTGAATTCCTATTGTATTGGATGTCGTGAAGAGAAGCTAGGAAGCGTCATCAGCTACTTCATTTTCTCTGCATAACCAACTTGATGGATTGAGACGTTTGGAAGAGAGTCAAGAGGCTGAAGAGAAACACTAAGAACTGGGCCTCCTTTCATTCGCAGTGCGATAGAAAAAAGGAGCTAGATAGCCCCCCCGCCCCCAAAAAAACAACAACTTGTGATGTGATAAGGATTGCAATTATGCAGAGGACCAGAAATTTGTTTGCCGTTCAAATCGTAATGTCAAGAAAGGTACATTCCACACGATGCATCTGATGTGAATGAAGACATTGCCCTGCTGTGTCTCCATGTCTCGCCGTCTGGGGACTCACATGTACATGTATTTGTCGAGCTTGGCGGCAAAGTGGCGTGGCATCTGCCCGCAGCCGTAGTAGTTGCGGTCGTTCTCGGGGATGTGGTCCACGTCGTGGAACACCAGGCAGTCCCAGGCCAGGTCCTTCATGGCCTCCAGGAAGCCGGTTCAAGGGATGGCTCCCCGTCTGGATGGGACACACACAGGATGGTGGGTTCATGGAGCACCACAAAGACCACCACTTTCTGATAGTTTCAACCCGTGTTCATCCACTCAGATACTCAGACACTAATGTGCAATGATGAGATCTGTATTGTTTCCATAGTGCAGCATATACGGCCGATAATGTCCATTCCTCAACTGTCTGCAAATGTATCGTTCTAAATTAACATTTGCAGCCAGTCATAATTGATACATTGACATATTTTCTGTTTTTACTCTTTTCTTATTAATCCAATTAGATCAGTGTTTCGATATTTTAAGGCAACAGGAAAAATACAGACAGACAGACAGACAGACAGACAGACAGACAGACAGACAGACAGACAGACAGACAGACAGACAGACAGACAGACAGACAGACAGACAGACAGACAGACAGACAGACAGACAGACAGTGCAGTGTGGGGGTGGGGGGTTAGGGGATGGTTATGACAAGCTCTTACAAATATGTGGCTCAAGGGAAACGCATGAAAGAAAAATAAATATCCTCATAACTATATTTGGTCCCTGATTGTTCTCTTTTGATTCAGCTCAAGAACATACGAAATAAATGCCAATTTAAATGTAATACATACCTGTGAAAAATATTTTGAGATATGTCCAGAAAGGTTTTGATGGGACATCAACAATCAGTCACGAAAAATCATTATGCTTGCTTGTTTGAACGTGTTATAATTAATCAAATAAGGTGATTATTATAAGGGAATTAAAAGGGAGAAAATTCTCAGGCATGTTTTCTTGTAGTCACTGACTGTCACACACACACATTCCAGCGTGGTTTGCAGTCTTTTGGTTTCCAATTGCCCCCAAATAGAATGTCAAAAAACTTTGAGAACTTGAGCTCCATCTCTTTAAAAGGGATGTCAGTCATGTTGACTTCTATTGGGCCCTCTGCAGACACAAGGTGAATAAACCACGGCAGCATTGCCCATCAGCTACAGAGTTTCAAACTTATAGTGGTCATGCTACTTTTCTCATTTATTTTACAATCACATTTTCCAAGCATCTATTTAATAGTATACTTTTAAAAATTACAAAATAGACACACTTTATACAAACACTTAACAATGATTTGACCATTCCATTAGAAGTGCTTCATCAACTCTACTCACTCATAGAAGGTAATCGCTCGGGGCAGGGGAGGTTCTGGGCGTAGGTGAAGTTTTCTGGGAGAAAGGTGGTGGGCTGGATCAGGAGTTCACTGGAATTGCTGCCGTCTGGGTAGTCTGTAACACACAATGTAGTTCAGGGAAGGGTGGATATAAAACCAGTAGGCCAAACCCTTGCAAGTTTATACAGAGGTATTCATCGAGCATATTTCGGGGGTACCTGCCGGTTTTAACCAGTTCAATTGAAGACTTTAATACCTTTTTAATACCAATCACAACAAAAATGTATGACCCATTTCCAGGCCCAAGGGCATCAAGGTCAATTACATTCCTCAACCCGTTATGCTATTACACAACCATTTACTTTTTCAATGAATTCATACGCTAAATATAGTGCTTATACATTGCGCCATCACATCCCAATGACTGCTACCATTTTTCTTTTTTCTTTTTTACAAAGGAGCACTGGAATGATAGTTATGATGTTTGCAGGAGTTTTCATCTTAAAAGGTTTGTCATAACGGGTAGACATTGTTGTGTTTGAAAGTGACACAGCATTATTCCCGCAAGAGGTGGAGAAAAAAACACTTGCTTAAATAACTGTTTGGGTCCACATATTGATGAATAACAGTGAAATATAAACAATCCAAAACACATAATGCATATTTCACATGAATTATGTATTCAAAAGTCAACAACTAAATTTTTATAATAATATCATTCCATTTTATGATGTTGTTACCGACATTAAGTCGGACAAGCAATTCAGAGCTCTGAATTGATACCCAACCCTCTGACATGTAATTCAGAGTTAGAAAACTGTAGTATCGCAAACTAAAGCAAACATGATGCATCCTTCAGCCCTATACCTTTTAAATGTTTTGCAAGTAAAATGCGGGACGCTATCCCCTTTAAGTACAGTGAGCAGCAGAACCTACCCTCCTCTCCCTTTAACAAACTTTGTTCAGGGGAGGCTGCCCTTGAATGATGCAGTTTGCCTACTTCAAAAAGGTCATTGCCAAAGCCATGAGATTTCCAGCACAATGTAAACTGCAGAGTTTTGATGCATAAGTTGCATTTAGATTTTATTTATTTTGGTTGACTAACTAGCTCTGAATTTTGTAAACTAGATACTGGAGAAGGAGAAGAAGCGTAAGGCTCCAGATGAAGATATGGACCTGAGTTCAATGGGGCTCTGTTCAAGCGCTCCCAGTCGGTGGCGGTGGCCGAGCTGCTGGGCCTGGTCAACAAGGACCCCACTCCGGCCCAGGGCGAAGGCTTCCAGGAGGGGGAGGTAGAGCAGCTGCTGGGCCGCATGCAGGACGACAACCAGGTCATGGTGTCTGAGGGCGTGGTCTTCCTCATCTGATGGCAGACTCCTCCTCCTCCTCCTTCTGCCTCACAACGCTAGCACATACGTCATACTTTGACCCCCCCACCCTGCCCCCCGCAAAAAAAATAAAAAATTGTAATTGTTGGATTTTTGATTAACGAAAATAAATTAGTTGAGCAGGGAGACTGGAGTGTTTCTATTGAAGCATTTTTTTTTATTCATTTAAATTGAGCGATTTCAGCATTGCAATAGTGTGGCACAAATATAATCTTGTGCCACAAGATTATATTGTATAGATATAGTTATATAGTAGATTATATCAAATAAGTAAGCGACTAGTGGAATGAAGGCAACACGAATTATGTTATACTTTCATCTTTCAGGTCTTGCTTTAACAAAATCATGTTGTGGGTGATGGATAGGGTACAATTATTAACCCACAGCTACGATGGCTTTATTCAGCCGGATTTAATTGTGATTTGTAGACATTTTATTCTTTCATGCATAGTAATTCAGTGGGCAGTCTTGTGGGTGTCCCACGGCTGGTTGATCAAAGAGACGGGAGGTGAATCCTTCAGGCCTTCCTGTTATGACAGATGCAAAGCATTGTTAATCCTTCCAACATTAAAGAGCCATGGGAGAGGGGTCAAATCATTAAATATTTGGATTATACTTATGGTTTAACCACTAATGTACTGCTGGCAAACACAAGTCAAAATGTATAATAACCCTTGTAATTCTTTACCTGCATTTGTGATTTAAAGTGATGTTTCCTTTAATTATATTTTTTACTGTCTGGTTTTGCATTGGTGATGCAAAAAGCGACATATAATTACAAGGCATTGAGGAAGTGAAATAGTGTTCTTGCAGTGCTCCCTAGTGGTGGTTAAACTCACACTTTTCCATAAATCCAGGCATAGCCTCTAAGATGGCCACTGTGTCAGTCTGCTGTGTCCTCTTTCTCCTCTGCACGTAGATGCTGGTAACCAAGGCAACCAACAGCAGCGACGCTGACACCGTCAGCGTGAGCACCATCACTAGGGTATTTTGGCCTTTGTTGGCCCCCGGGGGTACGTCTGGGGCCATGTGGCGGAGTGCAGTGGGGGGCAGGGGCTGAGGGGGCAGCAACTGAGAAATATCTGTGAAGGAGGCATAGGCGTCGATTACGCCGGGGACGCGTCCCCACCAGTTTTCGTAAAGACTAATTTTGTCCCCACCAGAAAAAAAAGAAGAAAAAAAAAGAAAAAAAAAATATATATAGTTTTTTAAAAATGAATGTTTATAGCGCGAGACAGATGCGAACCAATCCACAAAAAAACGATCTGCATACGGCACACAAGCCAGCCGTCAACAATTTGCAACAATTATAACATTTGGATGAGTAGTTCTAGAATGGGGGAGGGGTGGGTGGTACGGTGGGCGGCTCCTTCTCTGTGTAATCTGAACCTGACTGCTTGCTGCGCACTTCCATGGACAATCTGCTGCGGTTGCAGCCTCATGCATTTGAGGAAAGGAGGTCCGGAGGAGGTAACGTAACGTATCTATATTTATTCATGATGATGACAATCTGTACAAACTCCTTTGTCGTAGTTTGACCGAGGGCAGCGAACGATTTATCTTGATAGTTTCTATCATTGAAGCTATAGCCAACATTAGCTTCACTAAGTTCTGATTGACTTAGTTCCTCTCCCTGATCAAATGTAAACAAAGACAGAAGATTGATAACTTAATTGATTTAGCTCTGTCTTATTTATTTATTTTAAAATGCAGTGTTTTCTCCTTTTAGGAACTTGTTTCTGCCAACTCACCTCTTCATTGCCATCTACCAGTTCCTGCCTTTCATTAAGCTCTGATGTTCCTTATAAATAAATAAAAATGTGTTAACTCAATTGATTATGCCCTCTATTTTATGAGATTTATGTGGTGTGCAAACAAAAGTCTTGTAACCTTTATTGTAATGATTTGACCACTATGACGGTATGTTGGTTGTGGTATATGTTATCAATATTGTAATCGGTTTTTGACAAAATATTGGTTTGGAGTGTGCGGTTGCCTGGTACCATGGTTGTTACTTGGTACAAATAATATGGATGATTTACGACCATCTAGTGGGGAGTCTGAAAACTGCTAACGAAACGTCATTGAAGTGAAAATAAAATAAATCATTCGTACTGTTGTAAATTCAAAATGAATTTAAATAGGAAAGCTAAACGTTGAAGCACATAGGGCAAAACACTCCAGTAGCACTAGGCATGCTAGCCAACAGTGTGTCGCGCTGGTAGAGGCTAGCTAGCTAAAAAAACCTCAAGAATTACAATATATTTCTAGAATAAATATTAATTTAGCTGAGCTCATAAGACACTAGCACACTTACTGTGCATGTCAGCTTAAATTGCTTGGCTTTAAAAAAAGCTCTGATGTCCTGTCCACTCCTTTTTGACATTTTGCTGTATAATTAACTAGGTAGGATCAGAGAATGTCGGGCTCTGGTTGTATCGCTATCTCGTCTTTTTTCAGTTGTGACTAGATGTCCCCTCTGCGGCACCGTAGTTGTGGATTATTTTCGTATGAGGTGCCAGCCTGACTTGGACAATGAATGAGATATTAATACCAATACTCTATGGCTGGTATGCAATGATGAGGCATCAGACAGTCAATTAATTTTAGCCTGAATACATAGGTAAAAAGCACCAGACCGCTAGTACCATGGATGGACAGTGTCAGAGCGAAAACCTGTTGAACTAAATGGATGTGGTTAGGCAGCAGGCACGCAGGCTACACCGCGGGATACATCTGCAGACCACTGGCACGTTAATAAAGGTAAGATGCGATATTTATTGCTTAAGATTTGCTGGTACTTTGGCGAGATCTTTTGTGTTTTTTGCCCTCATGTGGTCAGCTGTTTTAACTTGAAATAGTACTACTAGCCATAGCCTCCAAGTAGCCTAACTTAAATTATCCAGTGTTAGCGTTCTTACGGTGTTGGGTATAGACTAGTGGAGATTACGATAGTGGAGTCGGTGGAGTCAGTCTCTTGTTGACTCAAAGTGACTTTTGGTCATTCGCTTTGCTTGAATTATGGAATGATTGTGTGTGGGGGGGGGGTGCATGGGTTTTGGTCAGGATGCCATGTAGATTGGATGGATGTGTGTTGTGCATTGAGAACAGCCAGCTCATGATGTGATATAAAGCGTTCAGATATAATTATTTTTAGCTTTTTCGATCTTGACATTTGTAGTGCTGTGTGTATACGTTTGCCCCTTCTGAACTTAAACACGTAGGTAATAAGCCCCTCTTTGTTTATTTTGGTATAGCTCATGTCATGTCACGTCAACATTGAGTGCATCATGGAGCAGAACATTGTGGGTCATCATGTCCAATGCTTTTTGAAAACGCTTTCTTCATAAAACGTGTCAGACATAATTTTTTTGTAAAAATCTTATTAATTAGTAAGCTACACAGGTATCCCGTCTTCAGAACCTTGCATGACCTGCGCTAAAGAAAAATAAGGTGCATCCCCAGCACTTCTAAAAATGCATTCCAGATTGCGTCTCTGTCCCCACCACATTTCAAACCAAACTGACGCCAATGGAAGGAGGGACAACGGTTTACGGGTGCTGTTATGTTAGTCTCACAAATTAGGCTGGATAATACATTTAAAGTCTGAGAGACAAGCTCACATCTGCGTTAACGGGCCGTTTTGCTTTCTACATTTTTTTCGACCAATCATGTTGCTGGAGGTGTTGCTCTGTAAGCGAGTAATTGGCTAACAGCGAACACGAACTCTGCCAGAATCAATACATTATTCACGGTGGGAAGACAAGTTTCAACATGCTGTCAGGCCCCAACATTCAAAGGAAAAGTGTCTTAAGGTTTCAAATGAACATTTGGTAATATTGGCCCCTTTAGAAATACATGTATAATAGTAAACTTGAAAACTTCATCCACTCATGCAAATGAGTGAGCAATCTAGGCAGGTACAGTCAACCAATCGAAAACTGATATTCTCCCAGAGCATTTCACTCCCTAATAGCAGACGGATTGCTTTCCCTTTTCTAACAAATTACAATCAAATTCTTGCTCTTAAATCTTACCTGCAGCATGAACAGCATACAATGAATTAAGAAATAACCCAATGTCCTAATAACTCTGTCACTATCACACTCCACAGTAATGTCCCCCACCTTGCAGACTCAGGAGGAAGTAGGCGTCGTCTCCTTTAATGTACTTCCTGCTGTGCAGTCGGCTGTGGGTGAGGAAGCTGCTCGTCCCAAAGCCAGGGCCGCGGTAGTAGCTCCCATCAGGGCCGCTCACCAGGGACCCCACCTTACTGGGCCGGTCCCAGAAGAACTCGAGACCTGTCAGAGGAAGGAAAGGAGACCTTACTTCCTTTCACTCTCCTTTATTCTCTTCGGCTCACTACAGGACTGCTGCCTTCCCAGAGCCCTAGTGATTGGTTGTTTTTAGGACATTGTTTATTGCTTCTTAGTCAATGTAGATACCGTTATCTACTCTGCACACTCTACTCTCTCCAGTTGTTGCATGCATATGCTTGCATGTGCAGACACTTGATTTTGTGCTCAAATTTAAATATTTGCCTTGATTGTTTAGAGTCTGCTAAATGATTGAACCTAAGGGAAACTGAACAACCGCAATGGGATGAAAGGCATAGATACCACACGGAACTTAACTACTGGAATGGGACAGTCAGACGCACAAGCATGCAGACAGACACAAACAAAGTAATGTCATTTGACATAACCTAATAGCAATAGAACATTTTATGGAGCAGTCCCTGAACTTTGATACATCAGGTTAGGATCTGTGACACAAACGTTTTCCACAAAGCACTGCAAACAGTGTTGACTTGTTCCAACAGCGGCCTCCCTGGGCGTGGCCGGCGGGCTTACCGTCCATCTCGTTTGGATCAGTGGTGACCATGCGCTGCATGTTCATCCGGGTCCTGACGTCCGACTGCTGGTCCATCAGAGACATGGTGGCCTGGTGCCAGGGACAAGGCCACTTCAGGCTGTCGTCGTTGGGGCCGGAGGTCAGGTACAGGTAGAGCGCCATGGTGTCAGGACGGGTGCTGAGTCCATTGAGGTACGAACCTACCTGCACATCAGGGCAACACGCAGGATGAAAACTACCACCGTGCATTATGGGAGAATTTTTGCCCTAATTACTCTGGTATCTGTGACGACCGTATTCATGACTGAAACAGTGGAACTTTAACTCCTGGTTGTTTACGTGGATATTCTCATGAATTCATATGCTTATAAGTAGATTGCCAACCTATGGCCATTAAAGGGTTATGTTAATTGTGTATTTGCCAATTTTTTTGTCTCATGTATCCACACAGCCCAAACATTGTGAATCAACTTTTGTAAATGTATATTGTTATCATTTAGCGTCATGATTCATATAGTGGCTGAGGCGTTTAACAAGAAATCAGTTGAGGCATACTTCTTTCTATCCATGGTCTATGAATAGAGGCACTCAAAGCCTGAATATGAACATCAGTGTGTTGTTTATTCACTGGGGAGTGGAAATCAAGAGCAAGGTGTTGGTTAGGACTCACCTGGAAAGAATAGCCAGTCGGTGACAGGAAAGAGGGACTGTACACCTTGGTGCCTACTGGGGTGGTTGCCAGAAGACTGGTGATGTTGCGTATTTTCCACACATGCTGGGGGCATTGGCCGGACCAGATGTTAACGTCATCGAGCGAGAGACCCCCCAACGTGGCAGAGGCGTCTCCCTTCACCCCCTCGAACACCACTCTGGACTTTTTGGTGATGTTGAGAGTCACGTGATGCAGCTCCCAAGATCCGCTTGAACCTTTGACGTATTTGAGAGATAAACGGACATGGTCAACATGCGTAATAATCAAAGAGATTTCTTTGTTCTATTCACAAATAACACACAGATGGCTTTGGGGCCATGATGACACAAGAACCCAGATTGGAAATTGGGCCAGGACACCAGTGAGCAACAGGGAGTCAGGACCTTGGTTTAACGTCTCATCCGAAAGACGCTCATCTTAGTGTTGATTTTAACAGTGAGATTAGTGTTGATTTGAACACACCTGTTATGGTCTCAAAAAGCGTCATTCGCCCTTGAGGGTTGAGTTCGTCATACTCCCGCACCCACATCTTGAGGGAATCGCTAGCGCCCCCGCTGCTGTAGAGGAAGAACTGCAGGCACTGGACCCCAGGTTTAGGATACAGGAACCGGCTCTCAAGAAACCCACTGTCCCCAGCGCCCCCACGTGCAGTGCTGAAATGCATGAAACAGCCCTTTCCTGTGGGCAACAGTGTCCATTACTGCACATTAAGTGTATTAAGCCACAATACATTATGTAGTTTACAGTATTTCTCCCCAAATCTATTTCCATTCAAATGTTCAACTCATTCAGTTGCAATATGTCAAACGTTTGTTTAAAAAAAAAAATATCACGATAAAGTAAAATTCAATAGTAGTATTTGACTTATTGTACAGGCCTGACATTATTGTAAACTGACCTGCCCTACTTCAGAGGAAGTATTTGCAACTGCAAACTTTTAGCTGTGGGTTATTGGGGATTATCCTGTACTTTGTTCTGCCTTTGGGTTGGTTTTAATCAACTTTCAAAACAAAAACACTTAGGCCTATGATCCAATACCTTTCATGGCCAGATAAGGTGATGAGCTGTGATCGGGATCTACTGTATTTTATAGAACCAGGTGGTTGTATAACTAACAAATACAAAACAAAATATATTGTGCATTCCAGAATTGTTAATAGCTTAAATATATCGAAATAAGTAAATAAAACATATTTTATTCCTATATTGAATGCAGTGTATATCAGAAAGTAAAACCAAAATAATAAAATGAATGACATAGTTATGAATAACAAGTAGCCTATAGGTATACAAGTTATCGCTACCTTTGCATTGTCCCAGTGAGGTGAAGTCTGTTTGAGGTCCTGCACTCACAGCCATACGCTGTTCCCACTTGTTGTTCGGACCCTGGATCATCCCACAGATGTTCAGCTCCTCAAAGTCGCAGCTCTCCACAAAGGTGGAAGAGGTGGCTGTGGAAGGGATTCATGTGATTGGTTTGGCGGATGCCAAACCAAGATGTGGGTGCGGGAGTATGACGAACTCAACCCTCAAGGGCGAATGACGCTTTTTTTTTTTTCTTGCTGCTAAAAAAAGAAATGAGTGCCACATGCTAAAAAGACAGTCTGTCTCTAGAAAAAAAAAGGAACGCTTTTTATCTGAATCAGAGTGAAGGCCATCGTCATCAAGCATACATTTGTTATGAACTTACCTTTGCCTAATTGCCTAGGAATGTGCATTTATCCGTGAGGTACAAAAAAATTAAACATGAATAGAATAAAAGAATACAATAATAAAAAGCTAGAACAACATTTTATCAAATGTTTCAAAGTTAAAAGATGTAAACGCTGTTTGGACTTTGACCAATTTAAATCCGCTGGGTTCAGCATTTATAATGCAAAACATCACACAGGGGAATTCATTTATTGTAATGGATTACACATTACGTGAAGATAGCAGATATGAGTATCATTTGGTATAGTACTGCATTCGGCTATAAGAACGAAAAATAAATGTATAAAAAAATATGAAATAATTACATCATATATATAATATAATTTAAATGTTTGAAGAAATTTGTACTCAGTTACGTGAAGTCCACTTATTTGATCCCATGCATAATACAGCATACAATGACCACTGTTTAATGGTTTCCATTTGTTTCTTTTATTTTTGTCAAAGCACCAGCAGTGGTCAGCAATTTATTGGCCCAATCCCAAAGTGAGCCCTGAGGACTCAGGACAAAGGACTCATGGACTTAATTGATCTCAGGTGCTAAGTGAGCGAGTGAGAGGCCACATGGGCTCAGATAGGTATATATAGGATTGGGACAGCACTTCACGAGAGCACATGTTACCTTGGCAACGTTTAATGACAAAGATGCTGACACTTGCCGGATTAGGAATTCTCATTTTTAGTTTTCTTTAGTTTTTTTGTAAATGCAATGAAAACAATCGGCTAAAGCAATTTATTGATATTAGAAAACACAATTTATACTTTGGAATACTTCAGTATTAAGGATGTATTGAATAATTTAGATGATTATTGTCCCACACATACTAATCATTAGGGGTGTAACGGTACACGTATTTGTACCGAACCTTCACTGTACAGGCACTTTCGTGCGGTTACAGAGGTGTACCGCGGTTCGTAAATGTGGCGTACATAGCGATAATATGGCGAATGTAAAGGCTTTTTTTGCGATGCAGAATTTAGCCAAAGTATACTAGGCCTACTCCGACTCCGTAATCCGCTCAGCAGCTCTCCGTCGGGATTTTGGATAGGCCTACGCAATGCAATTCGCCGCCCGATCTATCTTATATGTTGACTACAAACCATGTAAGCAGTGTTGTAAATAAACATCCAAAGCTTTTCAAATCTTATTTGGTGTTTTATTGGTCCTTAAGGTGCAAGGACCAATCACAGCCCTTGCAGCCTCCGTTGCGTCGACCAATAGGTCCATGGCGTCGACGGATAGTTAAAAAATATTGGATCCGCACGTAAGCTACGGAGAGGGTCTCGGACAGGCTCTCCGGCTATGGAGAGGGCTCTCAGTGTCTATGTACAGCACTTTAACATGCACACGCATTTGAAAAGGCACAATCCAGGTGTTACTATCACCGTTGCTGTGAAAAGGAAACGAGCTGTGCAAAGCCAACTCACAACACTATTTCAACAACCCCTGTCTGGGAATTCAGAAATGCAAATGTCATAACAACGTTTGTTGGTGTTTTCATTGCTGCTTATCTACTGTTTGAGAAACAAGCAGTTTTTTTTAGTTCCCCCTTAACTATTAACCGTACCGTACTGCACCGTACCGTGACTTAAAAACCGATGTATGAACCAAACCGTGACTTTTGTGTACCGTTACATCCCTACTAATCATAAGTCAGAACGGGCTATATTTGGCTGAAAAATGAAAGTTATAATTAGTTATATGGAGAGCCGTTTGGGAGCCAAAAGAGCAGGCTCTTGTTGGTGAGCTGATCCAAATGATCCGGCTCACAAATATGCAAAATTCCCATCTGGTCGCACATTGACAGTATTGTGGTTTACCTTCCAAATTTCCTAATTTCCCTATGGTCTCCGCGGTAAACGTCACAATGCTTTGAACTGTGGGTAATTTCCTGAGTTGAACTCTGACGATGAAATGACTCTGAAATGATGCAAACTCATGTAAAGGGTCGGTAAGTGTGGACACAAACCCTCACGCCCTTTGGATTTCAACATTTAGACAGCCTAAAAGCCTTAATAATTTCGCGAGAACGCGCAACAAAGTCCGTGAGTCTGGACATTGGAATTGGGCCATTATCTCCATTAGCCCATTCTACCCTTGCCCTGGTATAAAACCAGCAGACCCATAATTAGCTTTAAGATGAGCGACACCTGTGTTTGTGCTCTGATGACGCCTCTGTACATAGGGGTCATGTGGTATAACTCAACCCACTGCAGTTGTAGAGGCGGTTCAGCTTGAGGAGGTCGCTGTCGCTGATCTCTATCCGTTGGCCGATCACGTCCATGAACTCTGGGATCTTGGTGACGATGGTCGGCTCCGAGGCGATGCTGAACGCTCTCTTGCTGTAGTGCATCACCGAGCCGTAGTCATAGGGCACGCCTAGGGAGCTGGACACCTTGTCGTCGTACTTGTTGAAGTTGTGAGCCTTGCCTGTGTTCCAACACATAGAGTTTGCATGTTGGAGATGAAAGAAGTTAGAATACAATGCAATAGAATACAACAGAACAAATCTTTATTTACACTAAGGGGAGATTTGCCCTTCACATGCAGAGGGGCGGCAAAACAAAAACTATTTCCTGAACAACTCAAACCTCATACACCCATCATACATACCTGAATACAGACAAACCTATCACCACTAGGTATTGCAACGAATACACCTATTTTGCATTGTAATGCAAAAATACATTAAATAGGCCTATATAAATACTGACTATATAATGTATGGGTCAGGTTGTTAGAGAATTAGTTCGTAAGAGAGAAACATTGGCGCTCTTCACCACTGACAACGGCACCATACCCGGCCTAATCTGATCCAACACGATGTTGACGTAGTCGTCGCGGTCCGCCCGGGACTGCTCGTGCCAGAAGCCCAGCGCGTGCAGGAACTCGTGCTCCACGGTGCCCAGGTGGTCGCAGTACCTGCCGATGGACAGCCTCTGCTTCCCCACGCGGCGTTTCCCCACAGAGGAGAAGCAACTGTCCACAGACCACAGACAGAGAAGAAAAGTTTCTTCACGCTGGCTAGGTCCTCAATGTCCTCGTCAGAACTATGTTTCATGTCATTGCACCTGTTCATCATTCATTCGTGGTCTTGGCTATTGTTTATGATGAAATGCTATGATGTAATTATTATTAATAATTATCTTAAAACGATAATGAAGCATAATGTAATGCACCTAAATTGGATTTTTAAGTATGTAAGGATTATTAAGTTATTAACAGATACATTGATGTGTTTGAATATAGACTATACATAATATTCAATTAAATAATTATCATTCCAGTTTTGAACTTTGAGGCCAGCCTCAAGCCTGTCATGTATATGAACGTATAGTGCAATATAGAGGTGCATATTGTGCAGATTTGTTGTCACCCGCTGCCCTTGAACACAGAGATGTAGTTCTCCTCCCCTCTCCATGGTGTGAAGTCAATGCATGTCTTCAGTCTGTACTGCTCAAAGGCCTTCAGAATCACCCCTTTGGCATTCATCTCTACAGCTCCCATGGATAGGAATGTACCAGGACACATACCGGCCCACACACACACACACACACACACACACACACACACGGTCCATTTGGTGTATGCACTTTCTATATTTCAATATTCTGATGCTTTTGAGGTTCCATATGAGAGCATCCTCTCACCCAAGCTTTCTTCTATATAGTAAGGAATCGTTTTCGGCCAACGGTACTGATCTCCGACGATGGAGTTTCTGTTGGCCAACTTATTGGAATGAAGAATGAGACGGGTTAACCTTTAGAAAGCCATGATACCTTTGAGAACCTATATTTAATGTTGGTTTGCTGCTAGTTCCTAACTCTGAAATTCAACAATGTTTTCTAAAAAACGGGCACGAGTTGTTTCTGATTTACCATCAAAATCTACTGCGTTAAATGATAACGTGTGGATTTTGATATGAGGTCTCATTAGCACAAATTTACAATCATCTGAATCACAGATTAAGCATGGACACAATCAAGAAGGCTCTTCATAATATGACTCTAGTGAAGCAGTGACGGCAGCTTGGAGGATGAAACTTCAGCTTTTTCAGGTAAAGGTATCTCAGGAAACACTAACTCACCTCAACACTTTCAATATCACCCTCCAGCAAGTCAAGTCCTGCCATAACAAAGTGTTGTTGTTTTTTACATCCACGAGGAGGTATATTCAGAATAATGATATAATAATGAATAATGATATATACAGAGCATAGAAACCAAGAGAAATATACAAACCCTTATTGACATCAAAGATATCCCAGTCCTGGCCCTCATCCACATCAATTTCTACGAAATAGAATAGATGTATGTTTACTAAAATTCACAATTATAAATAGCAGAGCACTTTGAGAGACTTTTAGAAACACGTATTCACTCATACAAACAATTAGTTGAGCTCAAGTAATCTTTCAGTGAAACAATAAATCTCTTGAAAGTAATTGCATAGTGAATCACTTACCTGTTTCTCCAGATAGTTTGGCCACCGTCTATAGAAAAATATAATTACCATGCAGTTATGCCACTTACACTCTTCTCACGCCTTGCACGACTTCATGACTTATAAATAAAATAGTATGTTTGTCGATGCATAATTATGATAACTTATAATTTTGGCATTAGTCGGTTCATTTTTTTATAATACGAATAGTGCAATTTAAATTACACTCTCATTGTGTACATTTTCCTACACGACATTACCAACTACACAACTAAAACAACACCATCATTTTTAATTAATAAGAAAATCCATGTCACAAAAATGAATGCATGTACTCACTCGGTACCAGGTCAGCGCAACCACCAGGATTAGACTTCCGGAAACCATGGCTCAGATCAAACTAGCCAGAGCGAGAGAGCAAACACTATCCCTCTATCCTCTGAGTGACTGCTTGTGCCAGAAGCTCAGCAGGTGCAGGAACTCCTGCTCTAAGGTGCCCAGGAAGTCGCAATTGCCACCAATGGACAGCCTCTGCTTCCCCTCACTGCGGTTCCCCACAGAGGAGAAGCAACTGTCCACAGACCACAGACAGAGAGGAAACGTTTCTTCAAGCGGTCAATGTCCTCAATGTCCTCGTCAGAACCAAGTTTCATCATGTCATTGCACTTGTTCATACATTTGGGGTCTTGGCTATTGATTATGATGTAATTATTACTAATAATTATCCGAAAATGATGCTGAGGCACAATGTAAGGCGACTAAGTTGGACGTTTTTTCGTCGTGGGTTAGTATGTTATTAAAATATATAGTGATGCATTTGAATACAAGCTATATCATATTCAATTAAATCAGAATCATTTCAGGATTGAACTTTGAGGCCAGCCTCAAGCCTGTCATGTATATGAACGTATAGAGCAAGATAGAGGTGCAAAATGTGCAGATTTGTTGTCACCCGCTGCCCTTGAACACAGAGATGTAGTTCTCCTCCCCTCTCCATGGTGTGAAGTCAATGCATGTCTTCAGTCTGTACTGCTCAAAGGCCTTCAGAATCACCCCTTTGGCATTCATCTCTACAGCTCCCATGGATAGGAATGTACCAGGACACATACCGGCCCACACACACACACACACACACACACACACACACACACACACACACACACACACACACACACACACACACGGTCCATTTGGTGTATGCACTTTCTATATTTCAATATTCTGATACTTTTGAGGTTCCATTTGAGAGCATCCTCTCACCCACACTTTCTTCTATATAGTAAGGAATCGTTTTCGGCCAACGGTACCGGTCTCCGACGATGGAGTTTCTGTTGGCCAACTTATTGGAATGAAGAATGGGACGGGTTCATATTTAAAAATATTCATATTTAAAAAGTCATGATACCTACCAGAGGACCCGAACTATCAACCAATGTATGTAAGCTAATAGATTCTCTTGGACGACATTACAAATTCCTCACCTGCAATTTCTCTGCAACATATGATAGAAGATATTACAATGGGGAGAAAATCTATGAAAGGGAACAGACTACTGGGATATTGGCAAATCATAATGTTTGATCCACCCCAGTGATTAAAGGAGTGTAAAAAAAGGCATCCCACTTTATTGATGTTCCTATTAGAAAACTATGAATACTATTCTGGTACAAATAACGGGAGCGCCATCAAGTTTAAACTTAAGTTTATCCATACTATTCTATATATATGATATATGGAGCTAAATGTGAAAGGTTAAATTGAGAAAAACAGGACCAATCAAGAAGGACATGTTACACAGGTTTTTGCACTGAAGTAAATATACAAAGTAGTACTATTTTTATGTTTATTGTAATGTATGTTGTGTACAAGCATTAAAGAAAAAAACAACGTCCCTGTCCCATCCAGTGAGTTTCTGCACGGTGGCATCACACCGGCAGCACGTGACTCTATTCTGGTCGCACCCAGGAAGCAGCGCAGTCTGCTTGGAGAAAAAAAAGAGCGGTATTTTTAGGCCAAATCGCCCAGCCCTATGTACAGTGCATCGTCGCAATACGTCATCTGCCCCGGCAGAGTTGGCCTCATTGAGGTTTAACCATGGACCTATTAAAGAAAGGACAGCAGATAAAAGAATGGCGCCCATTCATTCCTATGAAAACTGCTCAATGGCGCAGGGCAACATCAAGGAGAGGTTTGCTTCCGCATCATGGGAGCCTAGCCACGCCCTAGTCACTAGTGCATGACGTGCCGGATGCAGAACAATACTTGTTGTCTAGCATTGTTAGCATTGTAGCATCATAAGTAGGGTTGAGCACCGAAACTCGGTTCCAGTAGGGAACCGGTTCCGACGTAAACGGTTGTAACGAGATCGAATAAGAACGCACATTTCGGTTCCTCATAACGGTGCCTGGCGTTTTTTAACGCCCCCTGCCCCGCCCCCATGGTGTTGCGGCATCAACTTGCGTTAGTGCTGGGCGCTATACCGGTTCACACTGAATAACGGTGTGTATTTTCGTTAGGATATGATTTTTTTATATACCGCCATACCGGTGTATTTGATTACACAACGTTCGGAACGCAGCGCTGCGCGACACTTTTTCAGACGGGACCCTTTTCAATGTTGCGCTAAACACGCATGGTACGACTTTCTTTATAGGTCCATGACTGCGAGGCGTGGTATTTCAGGCCAACTGGTAAAAGAGTGTGTCACGGCTTTCAAACATATAAACCATAAAGCCTATGGGCGCCTTGAGACTCGGGACGGACTTTTCAACGCGCTGCGGCATCGCTTACTTGATGTTGTTTTGATTGAAGATCGGCAGGTTGTAGTGTGTGTGTGTGTGTGTGTGTGTGTGTGTGTGTGTGTGTGTGTGTGTGTGTGTGTGTGTGTGTGTGTGTGTGTGTGTGTGTGTGTGTGTGTGTGTGTGTGTGTGTGTGTGTGTGTGTGTGTGTGTGTGTGTGTGTGTGTGTGTGGCGAGCGAATGTCATTTTAAAATAACAAACAAACTCAAAGCCGATTCATGCATCCAAAACTTTCTGTTCAAAACCAAATAAACAAATCAAAAACAGTTGATATTCGCTTCAAATACTTTTTCTTTTCAAAACTTGGGAATTAATACAGCGCCGTACCGAGCGGTTGAAAACAATGTTGGCGTCTCCTGTGGCTGCCATGATGCGTGCCTGCCTGCTTTCAGCGAGTAATTAATATTATTTGTAATTATTTTTTAAAAATATTTATCAGTCACAGCACTCGCAGCAGCCTCTTCGGGTAAGTCGAGTAATTTAATGCCAACCGTAATATTGCGTAGGCAGGGGCGATTCTAGGGAGTGTGGGGGCCCTAGGCAGAGGATTGTTGACGGGGGGGGGGGGGGGGGGTATGGAGCGATTTTTTATTTATTCATTTATTTTTGGCTCTAGGGGGCACCCTAGTAGTGGCCCGGGGCCCCAAGCAATTGCCTGGTATGCCTAATGGGATGCAGCGCCTCTAGGCTACCAAACACCGTTGCCATTCAACTCAGTGTCCGCTGACTTTCTGCTTAATGTGAAACTCATAACAAGTCGTGCATGTATGCAAGTGTTCGAGAACCGTTTTAGCACCGGAACCATTTGAAAAGTAGGCACCGGTATCGGATAAAACCCAAACGATACCCAACCCTAATCATAAGTGCAAGGTCTGTCTACACATCCCTCGGCGACTTTAAGTGATAAAAAGTCAACACAGTGCCTAAAACCCATCAACGTCATTCAAGTTAAGTAAAAGGAAAAAACTCTCGAACACGAGAAGTTAACTGAGCTCTCGCGGATGCCGGGCCCAAGCAACATTTGTTTCGCTACGACTCCTTTCAGCTGCCCACCCCTCCTTCTCCTGCACAAAAAAGAACATTTTGAAAAGAGAAAACTTACATTTTACATTTTATTAGTACATGGCATAAAGATAATTATGAGCCTTTGATTTGTTGTCCAGAATCCAGACAAATTCCTGTTCCCCACTTGTATTGGAGTGAGCGGCGATATCTACTTCTGGGCCCCTTGAATCGAGGGACCCGTCCCCGCTTAAACAGCTGCAATACCAGGCTTGGCCGCTGAGCACTGGTGGATTGCGGAAGTATGCAAAGCTCCCGGGGGCCTGCACGCAGGGCCATATACATCCTATAGAGTGGCGAAGTCATGCCCCTTCCGGTAGAGCCCATGGGACCTATGAGATCGAAAAATATGTATGGTTTCAATGGAGAGAAAGTAAATATCTTCTGGTCCCAGACTTTATTTGCCCCGGATTACACATGTTGTTTGTGGATTTAAATTATAATTTTATGTCAAGAGTTTGACCGTTGTGCAATTATTCAGTTAAAGGCTGTAGAGAAAAGACAACTTGACGCCCAGTTATCTAGGTGTTCTTATCCGATCTCGCTTGTCCGTTCATGTACCGATTTGGGTCCGAAGTAGATCGGGTAAAGGTGTTTACATGCATTTTAAAAGTCTGGTTAAGTCTTATTCGTTTCTTTATCCGATAATGACTCTGCATGTAAACGCACGCACTGACTCAGAACCTTTCAATCGCTGTGCGGGAGAGGGAAAGGGGCTAGATAGCCCTTCCGGCCCAAAAATCAACAACTTTACCCTGATGTGATAAGGATTGCAATTATGCAGAGGACCAGAAATTTGTTTGCCATTCAAATCCTAATGTCAAGAAAGGTACATTCCACACGATGCGTCTGATGTGAACGAAGACATTGCCCTGTTGTGCCTCCATGTCTCGCCGGCTGGGGACTCACATGTACATGTATTTGTCGAGCTTGGCGGCAAAGTGGCACGGCATCTGCCCGCAAAAAATACATACATTTACCAATGTATAAAGAGGAAATTTGGGTTTGTGACACACACAGACTGTCAGAGTTGGGGATTGAGCCCGGATCTGCAAATCCACAGTTCTACTCTAAACCCAACAAAAAGGGAAGGGTATAGACTCAAGTGCAGAGAGGGTTAACTGAAGTGTTATTTATTATAACAAAGTCTTTGGGCAAAAACACAGAAGATCACAAAATTCCAAAGCGTGGGCAAAAAGTCCAACAGAGATGGCATAAACTCAAAAACAGGTAAATCTTTGTCAAAAAAGCCAAAAATTCAAAACGTCATACCAAAGGGGCAAATCCAAGTTGGTAGTCCAGAGAGCAGGCAAGCGGTCAAAACACAGAATCAATAATAATGTCCTATACAAGACTTGGCTTGGGTCAGAGTGCAAACGTGGCACACCAAAGGCTAAGCACTGAACACAGGCAAAAGCAGGGCTTAAATACATTGCTTAATTGGTCATCATGTGACAGGAGCAACAAAACACAGGTGACAGGAGTAATTGGTAATGCAAGGAAACAGAAAATACTTAAATAACACATGCACGGCCACTAGATGCCGCCAAAGTCCAAAGTGCAAAAAAAACATAATTCAAAACCATGTCAGGACCCCTTCCCCTAGGAACGTCTCCTGACGTTCCTAGGGCGGTCCGGGTGAGCAGCATGAAAGTCCTTACAGAGGTCTGTATCGAGAACGTCCCGTGCTGGAACCCAGGTACGTTCCTCTGGCCCGTATCCCTCCCAGTCAAACAAGTACTGCAACCCGCCACGAACCTGACGGGAATCCACAATACAGCGGATGGTGAAGGCTGGTTGGCCTCCAATAACATTGGGGGGAGGGGGTGTTTCAGGGGCAGGGGCCAGAGGGGAAGTGAATACAGGGCGTAATAGGGACACATGGAAGGTGGGGTTTTAAGGGAGCGAGGTAACTGGAGGCGGTAACACACAGGATTAATACTTCGGACCACCTTGAAGGGGCCCACATAGCGAGGGGCCAGCTTGCGGGATTCCACCCGCAGTGGGAGGTCCTTGGTCGACAGCCAAACCCTTTGACCAGGGCGGAAGCTGGGGGCTGGCCTCCGAAGCCGGTTAGCTTGGCGCTGGTTCCTTTTGGAGGTCCGCAGGAGAGCCCGTCGGACCTGTTTCCAGGTTCTTTTACACCGTCTCATGAACTGTAGCGCCGATGGGACACTCACATCCCTCTCCTCCTCAGGAAACAAAGGTGGCTGAAATCTAAACTGGCACTGTAATGGAGACATGCCAGTAGATGTGGACTGGAGTGTGTTGTGGCGTACTCAGCCCACGGCAGCCGAGAACTCCAGGATGATTGGTTGTCAGCCACTAGACTCCTCAGGGATGCCTCCAGCTCCTGGTTGACCCTCTCCGTTTGCCCATTGGATTGGGGATAGAACCCGGATGTGAGGCTGGCCATGGCTCCAATGAGTTTACAGAAGGCACGCCACACCCGGGAGGAGAACTGAGGACCCCTGTCGGACACAATGTCCTGGGGAAGCCCATAGACTCGGAAAACATGTTTAAATATTAGTTTGGCAGTTTGAAGAGCAGAGGGGTAACTTTGGCAAGGCAATAAAGCGACAGTACTTGGAGAACCTGTCTACCACTACTAAAATAACTGTGTTACCTTCAGAGGAGGGAAGGCCAGTAATGAAGTCCACTGACAGGTGTGACCAAGGACGACCAGGAACAGGGGGTGGAGAAGACCTAGAGGACGTTGATGCTGTGTCTTACTACGAACACAGAAAGTGCATGCTGCCACAAACGACTTGAAATCCTTCTCCATCTCCACCAGAAACGTCTTTTCAAAAGCTCCAGAGTCCTTTGATTGCCAGGATGTACTGCCAGGCATAAAGAGTGCACTGTAATACTTTGGACCTCACCTTCTGGTGAACAAAAAGACAATCTGATGGACCCGTTCCAGGTCCTGGATCCTGCTGGAGAGCCCTCCTGACCTCGGCCTCAATGCCCCAGCGGATAGGAGCCACAATCCTGGAGCTGGGGATAACGGGACACTTGTCTTCCTCAGTGCCGAGGGTCTCAAACTGTCTAGATAGGGAATCTGGTTTCTGGTTCTTGGTGCCTGGTCGGAATAAGATGGTGAGGTTAAACCTGGGGGGAAAAAGTGCCCACCGGGCCTGGCGGGCATTCAATCTCTTAGCCTGCTTCAAATACTCCAGATTTCTATGGTCCGTCCAGACTAAAAACGGATCTTGGGCCCCCTCCAGCCAATGTCTCCACTCCTCTAATGCCATCTTGACAGCCAATAGCTCTCTGTCCCCAACATCATTTCGGGCCTCAGTGGGAGATAGGCGATGAGAGTAGAATGCACAAGGATGCAACTTCCCGTCGGAGATACGCTGTGAACGAACTGCACCAACCCCCACATTGGATGCATCCACCTCTACAACAAAAGGCAGAGAGGGATCTGGCAGTGCAAGGATAGGTGCAGACGAAAAACGCTCCTTGAGTAGTCTGAACGCCCCTTCAGCCTGAGTCCATATCAACGCCCTTAGTGAGGGCAGTGATTGGTGCAGCCTCAGGGCCAAAGTTCCTGATGAATTTCCTGTAGAAATTGGCAAATCCCAAGAACCGCTGCACCTCTTTGACAGACCTAGGGGATGCCCAGTCCCTCATAGTCTGAGTCTTCACCGGATCCATTTGAACACGACCCTCCTTCAAGATGAACCCTAGAAAAGTCACCTCAGACACATTTCTCCGGCATAACAAACAGGTGGTTCTTCAGCAGCCTCAGTAAAACTTGCCGGACATGGTGACGGTGATCTGAAAGGGACTTAGAAAAAATCCAAATATCGTCAAGGTAAACAAAAGCAAAGTGGTTAATCATATCTCAGAGAGCATAATTTATAAGGGCTTGGAACACTGCAGGTGCATTAGTAAGACCAAAGGGCATAACTTGATACTCGTAATGCCCTGTTGGAGTGTTGAAAGCGGTCTTCCATTCATCGCACCTGCGGACGCGAATGAGATGGTACGCATTTCTCAAGTCGAGTTTGGTGAAGACCTTGGCACCCTGGAGCAAATCAAAGGCAGTAGACATTAGTGGCAGGGGATAGCGATTACGGATGGTGATCATCCTTCTTGCCCACAAAGAGGAATCCAGCCCCGGCTGGAGAGGTGGAGGGTCGAATAAATCCAGTAGCCAGGGCTTCTTTAATGTATTTGTCCATGACCTCACGTTCTGGCAAAAACAGGGAGGAGATACGCCCACGGGAAGGACTGGTACCAGGCAAAACTCAATGCTACAGTCATAGGACCTGTGAGGGGGCAACACAGATGCTCTCGCCTTACTAAGGACTTCTTTCAGGTCCAAATATTCAACAGGAACTTGAGATAGCTCCAAGGTATCAACAGGTTCCACTAGTGGTCGGGCAGACCTTGGCAGGAGACAAGTGGCATGGCAAGTGGGTCCCCACTCAAGAACAGTTCCAGTGGCCCAATCAATACAGGGATTGTGCCGGTTTAACCAGGGAAAACCAAGAACCACAGGGAACCCGGGTGAGTCAATCAGGTAGAGGGTAATTTCCTCCCGGTGAATGTCTGACTGGAGTCTCAGGGGGGCAGTGGCAGCAGTCATTCTTCCTTTACCTAGGGAGCGACCATCAAGAGCAGAGATAATGAAGGGAGGATTAACTGCAATCTGAGGCACCTGTAGACGTCGGGCTACACTAATGTCCATAAAATTTCCGCCAACGCCGGAGTCGATGAAGGCCTGAAAAGTGTGTCGCTGCCCTCCCCATGATAGACATACAGGTAAGAATACTCCTGCACCTGGGGAGGCGGGAGATAATGTTAACCCAGTCACGATTCTCTCTAATCTTGACAGGGCTGACCATTTCCCGGGAAGTCAGGACAAGAGGCTCGGAGGTGGCCTGCCTTAGCACAGTAATAGCATAGCCCCTCCCTTCTACGGCGATCCTTTTCAGCTTTAGGGAGATGGGTTCCTCCGATTTGCATGGGCTCAGGATCACTGCACGATGTGGGAGCAGGACCCCAGGATGGAGCTGGAACATCAGCCGACCTTCGGGCGTGAGGTTGGGTATGGTGGAGCTCATGCAGGCATTTGTCTAGCTGAATAGCCAGGGAGACAAATGTCTTAAAGTCATTGGGTGTCTCCACGGTAGCCAATCCATCCTTCAGGGCATCAGACAATCCGTCGTAGAAGACTGAGACTAGGGCCTGCTCGTCCCACCCACTATCAGCTGCCAGGGTTCTGAAAGTAATTGCATAGTCAGCAGCACTGTCTAGTCCATTTCATAGTTTAAGGAGTTCTTTGGCTGCCTCCTGGCCCACTGCTGATTGGTCGAAGACACGCAACATTTCTTCTTTGAAATTTGTATAATTAGAGCAGATAGCGCCCTGTTGACCCCAGAGAGCAGTCGCCCAGGCTAGAGCCTTGTCAGTTACTAGGGTGATTAACTAAGCTTGAGGGCTGTAGCTCAAATGCCAAATCACATTGTGTCAAAAAGCCTCTGCACCCACCTGGATTTCCATTATATCTCTGCGGCGCAGGAAGTCTTGGTTCATGACTAGGTGGTGCAGGAGATGGTGCCGGAGTCGGGTGGAGAGCCGGTGCTGGAGATGGTAGATTCCCGATTCTCCGCACTTCTGCCAGTATATATTGTAGAGCTTGGTCATGTGGCTGGACACGTTGCTGCAGATTGGCCAAGGCTTGGGCATGGGTGTCCATTGGAGCTCCGAAGCTGTTGATGGTAGCCATGAGGCGTTCGATATCCGATAAATCCTGGAGGGCAGTCTCTGCTGAGTCATCCATGTCTTAGTCTTTCTGTCAGAGTTGGGGATCAAGCCCGGATCTGCAAATCCACAGTTCTACTCTAAACCCAGTGACCAAAAGGGAAGGGTATATAGACTCAAGTGCAGAGAGGGTGTTGTTTATTTTAACAAAGTCTTTGGGCAAAAACACAGAAGATCACAAAATTCCAAAGAGAGGGCAAAATCCAAAAAGGGCAAAAAGTCCAACAGAGAAGGCAAAAGGTAAACTGGTCAAAACACAGAGAATCTATAATAATGTCCTATACAAGACTTAGCTTGGGTCAGAGTACAAACGTGGCACACCAAAGACTAAGCACTGACCATAGGCAAAAGCAGGGCTTAAATAAATGGCTTAATTGGTAATGTGACAGGAGCAACAAGACACAGGTGACAGGAGTAATTGGTAATGCAAGGAAACAGAAAATACTTAAATAACACATGCACGGCCACTAGATGCCGCCAAAGTCCAAAGTGCAAAAAAACATTATTCAAAACCATGACAGACACAGACACACAGACAGACAGACAGACAGACAGACAGACAGACAGACAGACAGACAGACAGACAGACAGACAGACAGACAGACAGACAGACAGACAGACAGACAGACGTCACCTGCTCAATGACTTAGTAGGAGAACTGCAGGTGCTCGATAGATTTAGATTTACTGGACACTTGCTGGACACTGGCTGCGGCTGTACTGTTTGTCAGTGAGCGGTTTCCTGAATACGAAGATTTTCCCACAGCAGCCCTCCGAAAGGCAGTTGATGCCTATCCAATGTTGAGCAAACCACATCTGCAAACAGAGCTTTCTTTTATTTATGAAAACCCTGACTTCAGAGCATGCAGCAGCTCAATTGCATTGTTTCATATTTTTAGTCAGAACAACTTAAAGGTTGGGTACGCGATTTGCGAAACGCCAGCAGATTTTGAAAATACACAACTCAAATGGTCCTACCCCCTCTCCTTCAACGCTGACTCTGACTCCACCCATTCCAAGTACCTGGACGCGCAATCATGCACGAGCGCGAACAGAGATGCGCGAGAGCGAGCCAGGCTAGCGTAGGTTTTCGTTTAACAACATGGCACTACATTCAGCTGTAAATTGCACCCAGTACCGCGGGAAGTAGGGGTTTTGGGGGTGCTGCAACACCCCCTGTCCGAGGCCCTGTCTTATCACAGAAAACGATCATTTCTAAAAACTCCGGCCAAAGTGGAGATTTCTGAAAACGCCGGTTATGTGTTGTCGTATCAACGGGGAGAAACGGGATTTTAGGTTCTGAAGCGTCACATTATGCACCAGGAAATGCTTAACGTCATGTGAGCGTCCGCTGTACCGTATTGGTCCGAATATAAACACAAACCCCATTGTAATACGACCTATATTTGGAAAAAAGATTTGAAGACCAGATCTTGATTTCATGAATAAATAAATTGTATTAATTGAAATAATATACGAAAATAAAAAGGCATAGAATAAAACACTGCATTGCCACTAAACAGTAGTGCAAATAGGCCGTACTGATGTGTAGGCCTACACCAAAGACTTCCTGACACTCCTCTGCCCCGCTGTGTTCGCTCTGGCTGTGGTCGCTCCGAACTGTTTCGGCCCGTGGCAAAGCGAGTCATCCTCGCTGCTGTCCAAGGCATGTTGAGACGCAGCATTTATTTAATGCTCATATGTCCTAGTGCTGAAAAAAGGTTATATGAAAAAGTGTGAGGGTAGCGGTGGTGCGCTAAACTTGTTCTGTGAGCAGCTGGATGTGAACCATGGTGTGAAGGAAGTGAACACAACGATCGATTTTCAACTGTGCGCGCATGCACTGGTGTAATTGAGCTGCGCTGCTATATATCTTTTTTATCAATGTGACGAGTTGCGAGTCTAGTGCAGGCCGGGTTTTTTTTCCCAGCACCCCCTGCTGAGAATACGTTCTCGCGGCTATGGTTGCACCAGATGTTATAAACATTAAACGGTCACATAAATCATTACTATTTTTAGAAAATGTATGTTTGTTTCATATAATTGTATTTGAAGTCCTGGTTTTCACTAGGGTTGCCGCGGTGTGGACATTTTCACACCGAGTAATACACTCGTCTCAACACCGGTATTACCGAGTATAAACGGTATAAACTTTGAAACTAGGTCAACCGCCACACAAGCATCGGTTTTTAGACCCTTCTCGTCCTTCAGTTGCCGCAAACGTTCAAAAGCAGCGCCTGGGATTATTCTTGATTTCAGTTTTTCTCTTTCAACGTTTTTATTATCAATTACTCTCTGAAAAAGAGTTGTCCTTCTCTTTGCTGGTGGTGGTGGTGGTGGTGGTGGGGGGGATGGTGGCGTCTTGTCTGCCATGGAAATTGTCTTCTACTGCTAGGTCCAAATGTGGATTAACTAGTTCCAGTAGATACCGCAGGATAACAACAAACAGGAGCTTGCTCTGGGTCACGAGCTCTGGGTCACGAGTACTGCACGAAGGGGTCGCGCGCGGGGCGCGGGGGAGGGGGGGAGGGGGAGTGCAGTACGACCGTTTGATTGACGTACTTACTGTCCAATGAAACTCGGTGGCAATGGATATGATTGGCTGGAGTTTTTCGAGCCCTGCACGTTCCACAGATGATTGACAAGTTTAATTTTCATGTCAGTACTTCTAACTCAGTGGCTGTAAGCGGGTTATGATAAGGATTTCAAGTAATTTTGCAAAAATGGCCAAAAAAGCAAATCACCTATGCAACCTTTAATGGAGGGGTTTTCTGAAACGTGGAAATTACTTTGCATTCTTATCACTACGCCCATGACTGCAGCTGAGTCAGAGCGATGCTTTTCAACGCTCAAACTATTTAAGACATTCATAAGAAATACTATGGCCAAGGAAAGACTGAACGCATTGGCAATGCTGTCCATCGAAAATCGACTGGCACAGGACATACCTGATTTCAACAGAGTTGTCATTGAGAAATGTGCACACGTGAAAGATCGTTGGGCCAAGTTCCTGAATAAATGAAGCTCTGATAGCTTGCTTGATGAATTCTCATAAGATATGTCCGTTTGTTAGATGGCAAGCTCGAGGCCAATTCTTACAAGTTCGCTGGGGAGGAGAATTGTATGATGCCCAACTTGGCTCGTTATAGTTTGGCCCAGAAAGCAGAATTTAACATTTACTCTTACTTTACATTTTATCGATACTCCCAATTTACATTGTTTACTTTTAATTCAAGTTTTTATGTATTTAATAGATGTTATGGTTTTATCTTACTTCAGCCAAACCCAATCTAAGACCCAAGCCTTTATCGGACACTTTTCAGAAGAAGGAGATGAGTCAGGACAGGTATGGAGCACCTCCCAAACTGTCAAAAACACTCTACTGTGTCACTATCCACACTTGGACACTATGCAATATGATGCCCTGTTTCTCTCAGAAACCAAGGCAAAGGGCACATGAATGTTCTCTATGCTTCACTAGCATATGTATCCATGAACTTTATTTCATGGCACGTTCATGTACCCATATAGAACATTCGCTAATAAACGATGTTATACCAAATGGTCATTGCAGTAGTAGGTTGCAACAAGTAAACCTGTGCGTCCCATTATGATTGCAAAAAAACGTAAGCAGCCATTGGTTATATAAATTAAGCATACATAAAGTACATTCATGCATCTTATGCAGATAAAAAAAATGGAATGGGGGCATTGGTAGTGGATGAGGTGGGACTATTCCTCCCCATGTGAAGCACTTTCAGTGCTTTGAAGAGGGCTGTATAATTAAATGTTTTTTTAATTGCTCCATCATGTCCTCCAGACTCAAGGTGTTCAAGGGGGCTCTACTGCAGGCCTTCAAGACCCAGCGCTCCCAGTCAGTGGCGGTGGCCGAGCTGCTGGGCCTGGTCAACAAGGACCCCACTCCGGCCCAGGGCGAAGGCTTCCAGGAGGGGGAGGTCGAGCAGCTGCTGGGCCGCATGCAGGACGACAACCAGGTCATGGTGTCTGAGGGCGTGGTCTTCCTCATCTGATGGCAGACTCCTCTTCATTCTGCCTCACATCGCTAATCAAACTCTGACCCCCCCCCCTCCCCACCACCACCAAAAAATATATAATTCTTTGCTTGGTTTTTGATTAACAAAAATAAATTGTTTGAGCAGGGCGACTGGTGTGGTTTTGTTTTATTAAAACTTTTTTATTGATGCATTTTAATTGAGCGATTTCAGCATTGCAATAGCGTGGCACAAATATAATCCTCCCTTCTATTTTGACGTGGCGACTAGTGGAATGAAGGCAACACGAGTTATGTTATACTTTCATCTTTCAGGTGTTGCTTTAACAAAATCGTGTTGGGGTTAATGTATCGGGTGAAATTATTAACCAACAGCTTCAATGGACTTAATTCACCCTGCTTTTATGGTGATTTGTAGACATTTTATTCTTTCATGCATAGTAATTCAGTGGGCAGTCTTGTGGGTGTCTCACGGCTGGTTGATCAAAGAGACGGGTGGTGAATCCTTCAGGCCTTCCTGTTATGACAGATGCAAAGCATTGTTAATCCTTCCAACATTAAAGAGCCAAGGGAGAGGGGTCAAATCATTAAATATGGCACATTTGGATATACTTATGGTTTAACCATAATATGGATAATAATTATTATCCATCATGTTGTCATCACCGTTGTCTTGCCTTATGACTAATACACCTCTCCTCTTCCTCGTGGTTTGAATCATCATCATCATCATCATCATCATCATCATCACCCTCATCATGAACAGATCCTTTTTTTTAATCTTTGTTGATCATCGTGGTGGTATTGTTAAATGTCTCAATCCCTAAATCTGCCGTGGACTCCTTATCGCTGTCATCTTCATCATTTGAATCTACTGTCTAATCTTCAACAAACCTTCATCATTGTGTTCAATGTCATTCAGTAGCATCATTTGGTTATCAGTCACACAATGAATGGTCCTATTCCACCGCCATCAACAAAACCAAACCCTTACCCATATCAGTGAAACCGGGGTAAAAGCCTGATCCTAATAACTCAAAGAGTTCCACAGTTGTAATTGGCTCCACCCTCTGTCAGGGTATTTTTATCCTTGTGTTTATTCATTAAAAACGGAACACTGGCTTACAGATTGACACGCGATAAGCAATTAATAATGACGTGGGCATGGGTGTCCGAGCCCATGCAAATACTATAAAGGCATTTTTTATGAATGCAAAGCACTTCAGGGGATAGTGGTTGTCTTTGTTGTTCAATGCAAACCTCTCTTCCTGATTTTATAAAGGTGATTCGTGTCCCAGAGTTACAGTGCATCTTGTGTGCTTCCGTGACAACTGGCCGTCTGCCACACCTGTGATGGCTCTTCTCCTCTCCTTTCGCCTCCTAGCTCTGGAGCCCACATTATCTACGCACCGCAGATATTTGCTCTATGACCCCCCCCTCCCCCCCCATCGTAATAGTGCCAAAACCTTTTTTTTGTCCTTAACATTTTATTTCTGACATGAGGGCAAGACAAAGGAAAAGGGAAACCATGGCTACAGAGGCCAGTGGACGAGAGGAGAGAACCGGCACAAAATAAGATGCATAGTGGAAAGGGAGGGAGAAAGGGAGAGCGGGAGAGTGAGAGTGAGAGTGAGAGTGAGAGTGAGAGTGAGAGTGAGAGTGAGAGTGAGAGTGAGAGTGAGAGAGACGTTCGCGTTCAGAATGCCAGCTCTCTATATGTACTGCTGGCAAACACAAGTCAAAATGTATAATAACCTTTGTTTTTCATTACTTGCATTTTTGTGATTTAATGTGAGGTTTCCTTTATATTTTTTACTGTCTTGTTTTGCATTAGTAATACAAAAAGCGTAATATAATTACAAGGCATTAAGGAAGTGAAATAGTGTTCTTGCAGTGCTCCCTAGTGGTGGTTTCACATAACTGAAACGTCTCGGTGGTTAAACTCACACTGTTCCATAAATCCAGGCATAGCCTCTAAGATGGCCACTGTGTCTGTCTGCTGTGTCCTCTTTCTGCTCCGCACGTACATGCCGATAACCAAGGCAACCACCAGCAGCGACACTGACAGCGTGAGCCCCATCGCTAGGGTATTTTGGCCTTTGTTGCCCCCCAGGGGTACGTCTGGGGCCAGGGCCCTCTCCTTGGGGTGGAGTGCAGGGGGGGGCAGGGGCTGAGGGAGCAGCAACTGAGAAATATCTGTGAAGGAGGGACAACGGTTTACGGGTGCTGTTATGTTAGTCTCACAAATCAGGCTGGATAATACATTTAAAGCCTGAGAGACAAGCTCACATCTGGGTTAACGGGCCGTTTTGCGTTATATTTTCTTGTGACCAATCATTTTGCATTTAGCAGACGGATGGCTTTCCCTTTTCTAACAAATTACAATCAAATTCTAGCTCTTAAAACTTACCTGCAGCATGAACAGCATACACTGAATTAAAAAATAACACAACGTCCTAATAACTCTGTCACTATCACACTCCACAGTAATGTCCCCCACCTTGCAGACTCAGGAGGAAGTAGGCGTCGTCTCCTTTAATGTACTTCCTGCTGTGCAGTCGGCTGTGGGTGAGGAAGCTGCTCGTCCCAGTGCCAGGGCCGCGGTAGTAGCTCCCATCAGGGCCGCTCACCAGGGACCCCACCTTACTGGGCCGGTCCCAGAAGAACTCGAGACCTGTCAGAGGAAGGAAAGGAGACCTTACTTCCTTTCACTCTCCTTTATTCTCTTCTGCTCACTACAGGACTGCTGCCTTCCCAGAGCCCTAGTGATTGGTTGTTTATAGGGCATTGTTTATTGCTTCTGGGTCAATGTAGATACCGTTATCTACTCTGCACACTCTCTCCAGTTGTTGCATGCATATGCTTGCATGTGTAGACACTTGATTTTGTGCTTAAATTTAAAAAGTTTGCTTTGATTGTTTAGAGTCTGCTAAATGATTGAACCTAAGGGAAACTGAACAACCGCAATTGGATGAAAGGCATAGATGCACAAACATGACTGAACCTAAATGGAACCAAACTACTAGAATGGGTCAACAGACGCACATGCACGCACACAGACACAAACAAAGTAATTGTTGTATCCTAATAGCAATAGAAAATGATATGGATCTGTCCCTGAACTTTGATACACCAGGTTAGGATCCGTGACAAGAGCGTTTTCCACAAAGCACTGCAAACAGTGTTGACTTGTTCCAACAGCGGCCTCCCTGGGCGTGGCCGGCGGGCTTACCGTCCGTCTTGTTTGGATCAGTGGTGATCATGCGCTGCATGTTCATCCGGGTCCTGACGTCCGACTGCTGGTCCATCAGAGACATGGTGGCCTGGTGCCAGGGACAAGGCCACTTCAGGCTGTCGTCGTTGGGGCCGGAGGTCAGGTACAGGTAGAGCGCCATGGTGTCAGGACGGGTGTCGATTCCATTGAGGTACGAACCTACCTGCACAGCAGGGCAACACGCAGGATGAAACTACCACCCTCCTTTGTGGAGAATTTCTGACATTTGACATGACAGAGACAGTGGAACTTTAAAACCTGGTTGTTAACGTAGATATTCTAATGAATTCATATGCTTGTAAGTAGACTGATAGACTGGCATCAAAGGATTATGTTAATTGTGTGTTTGTCAACTTTTTGGCCTCATGTATCCACACAGCCCAAACAGTAGATCAACTTTTGTTCATATTTTTATAATTCAGCGTCATGATTCATATTGTAGTGGCTGAGGCATTTAACAAGAAAGCAGTTGAGGCATACTTCTTTCCATCCATGGTCTAAATCTACCACTGTATTAATTGATAGCACTCCATTGCAGACAATCGGGTTAGTCTCTTCATAATTGACGGCAACAGTTGAGTTACTGTGTTATCGTGCCATATTGGCGATCATGAAGACTCAGAGAATAGTGTGAATATAAACAACAATAGAGGCATTCAAAGCCTGAATATGAATATTATTGTGTGATTCATTCACTGGGGAGTGGAATTCAAGAGCAAGGTGTTGGTTAGGACTCACCTGGAAAGAATAGCCAGTCGGTGACAGGAAAGAGGGACTGTACACCTTGGTGCCTACTGGCGTGGTTGCCAGGAGACTGGTGATGTTGCGTATTTTCCACACATGCTGGGGACATTGGCCGGACCAGATGTTGACGTCATCGAGCGAGAGACCCCCCAACGTGGCAGAGGCGTCTCCCTTCACCCCCTCGAACACCACTCTGGACTTTTTGGTGATGCTGAGAGTCACGTGATGCAGCTCCCATGATCCGCTTGAACCTTTGATATATTTGAGAGATAAACGGACATGGTCAACATGAGCAATAATCAAAGAGATTTCTTTGTTCTTTTCACAAATGACACACAGATGGCAGCGAGACACATTCATTATTAATTAATTTATTGCATTTTAAAGAGCTCCTTCTAGGTTCCCAGTGCTCGCCATAGTAAGTGTGTGTGTGTGGGGGGGGGGGGGGGGGGGGGTGAACACACCTGTTATGGTCTCAAAAAGCGTCAATCGGCCTTCAGGGTTGAGTTCGTCATACTCCCGCACCCAAATTTTGAGGGAATCGCTAGCGCCCCCGCTGCTGTAGAGGAAGAACTGCAGGCACTGGACCCCAGGTTTAGGATACAGGAACCGGCTCTCAAGAAATCCCCTGTCCCCAGTGGATCCAGATGCAGTGCTGAAATGCATGAAGTAGCCCTTTCCTGTGGGCAACAGTGTCCATTACTGCACACAAGCACATTAATCCACAATACATTATGAAGTTTACAGTATTTCTCCCTGAATCTATAATCATTCAAATGTTCAATACAATCGGTGACAAGATGTCAGACATTTGTTTCCAAGATAATGTGTATCGCGATAAAGTTAAATTCAATAGTAGTTTTTTGACTTATTGTACAGGTCGGACAGTATTGTAAACAGTATTGACCTGCTCTACTTCAAGTATTTGTAACTACAAACTGTTAGCTGTAGGTTGCTGGGGATTATCCTGTACTTTGTTCTCCCTTCGTGTTGGTAGCATATCACTTTCAAAACAACAACACTTAAATTAGGCCTATGTGACCCAACACATTTATGGCTGGATAAGCTGATGAGCTGTGATTGGGATCTATTTTATAGAACTAGGTGGTTGTATAACTCCAAAAAAAAAAACTAGATATATTGTGCATTCCAGAATTGGCCAAACTATATGTATTTCATTTTAAAATCAAATATCGAAAGAAGTAAATGAAACATTGTTAATCCATATATTGAAGCAATTGTATACCTGAAAGTAAAACCAAAATAATGACTTGAATAACAAGTGCAATGAATAACAAGTATAGGTATACAAGTTATCGCTACCTTTGCATTGTCCCATTGAGGTGAAGTCTGTTTGAGGTCCTGCACTCACAGCCATACGCTGTTCCCACTTGTTGTTCGGACCCTGGATCATCCCACAGATGTTCAGCTCCTCAAAGTCGCAGCTCTCCACAAAGGTGGAAGAGGTGGCTGTGGAAGGGATTCATGTGATGGGTTAGTAATGCAAGAACAGAGTCTGTCTCTAAAGGGAAGCTTTTTTTTTTTTAAATCAAATTCAGGGGGAAGGCCATCATCCAAAACACATTTGGTATGAACTTACCTTTGCCTTATTGCCTAGGAAGGTGTATTTATCAGTGAGGTACACAACTATTAAACATGAATGTAGTAAAATAATAACAACAAAAATTGATAACTCAGTTGATAACAATTGAGAGTTAACAGCTGTAAATGCTGTTTGGAGTTTGACCATTTTAATATCAGCTTGGTTAAGCCTTTGTGATGCCAAACATCTCTCTGGGGAATTAATTTATTGTAATTGATAAAACATTAAGTGAAGATAGCAGATATTAGTATCATTTAGTACAGTACTGCATTCGGCTATTAGAACAACACAAACATTTTATAGATATATAGTAGATATAAATTGGTACTCAGTCAGGTCAAGTCCTATCACTTGAGCCCATGCATAATTCAGCATGCAGACGCAGTCACCACTGTTTAATGGTTTCCAGTTTTTTCATTTACAGTATGTGTGTCAAAGCACCAGCAGCGGTCAGCAATGTGTTATCTCCATTAGCCCATTCTACCCTTGCCCTGGTATAAAACCAGCAGACCCATAAATAGCGTCAAGATGAGCGACACCTGTGTTTGTGTTCTGATGACGCCTCTGTTCATAGGGGTCATGTGGTATAACTCAACCCACTGCAGTTGTAGAGGCGGTTCAGCTTGAGGAGGTCGCTGTCGCTGAACTCCATCCGTTGGCCGACCACGTCCATGAACTCTGGGATCTTGGTGATGATGGTCGGCGCTGAGGCGATGTTGAACGACGTCTTGCTGTAGTGCATCACCGAGCCGTAGTCATAGGGCACGCCTAGGGAGCTGGACACCTTGTCGTCGTACTTGTTGAAGTTGTGATCCTTGCCTGTGTTTCAACACATAGAGTTTGCATGTTGGGGATGGAGAAGTTAGAATATAATACAATATAATAAAACAGAAAATGTCTTTATTTGCTCCAAGGGGGGATTTGCCCTTCACATGCAGAGGGGCGGCAAAACAGAAACTATTTTCTGAATAAAAGTTTTACACCCTTCATATATAATACCTGAATATACACAATATACCTATCACCACGAGGTATCACAATGATGCACACATTTTTGCAATTGATATGTACAAATATATTTATTATATAAATACTGTGTGTAAGTACTGACTATATAATGTATGGGTCAGGTTGTTAGAGAATTAGTTTGTAAGAGAGAAATATTGGCGCTCTTCACCACTGACAACGACACCATACCTGGCTCAATCTGATCCCACATGATGTTGACGTAGTCGTCGCGGTCCGCCCGGGACTGCTCGTGCCAGAAGCCCAGCGCGTGCAGGAACTCGTGCTCCACGGTGCCCAGGCGGTCGCAGTTACTGCCGATGGACAGCCTCTGCTTCCCCTCGCGCCGGTTCCCCACAGAGGAGAAGCAACTGTCCACAGACCACAGACGGAGAGGGAAAGTTTCTTCAAGCTGTCAATGTCCTCAATGTCTCACTTCTTCATTCAATTGTGGTCTTGGCTATTGATTATAATGAAAAGCTATGATGTGATATTATTATTAATAATTATCCCAAAATGATGTTGAAGCATAATGTAATGCACCTCAGTTGGAATTTTTTTGAGGATTATTAAGTTATTAACAGACATTTTGATGTATTTGAATGAAGGCTATATAATATTAAATTCAATCATAATAATTACAGTTTAGAACTTTGAGGCCTGCCTCAAGCCTGTCATGTATATGAAAGTATATAACAAGATAGAGCTGCAAAATATGCAGATATTTTCTAACCCGCTGCCCTTGAACACAGAGATGTAGTTCTCCTCCCCTCTCCATGGTGTGAAGTCAATGCATGTCTTCAGTCTGTACTGCTCAAAGGCCTTCAGAATCACCCCTTTGGCATTCATCTCTACAGCTCCCATGGATAGGAATGTACCAGGACACATACCGGCCCACACACACACACACACACACACACACACACACACACACACACACACACACACACACACACACACACACACACACACACACACACACACACACACACACACACACACACACACACACACACACACACACACACACATTTGGTTTAGTTTATGCACTTTCTATATTTCAATATTCTGATACTTTTGAGGTTCCATATGAGGGCATCAACTCACCAACGCTTTCTTCTATATAGTAAGGAATCGTTTTCGGCCAACGGTACTGATCTCCGATGATGGAGTTTCTCTCGTCAAACTTATTGGAATGAAGAATGGGACGGGTTAACATTTAGAAAGCCATGATACCTTTGAGGACCTATATTTAATGTTGGATTGCTAACTCTAACTCTGTTCCTAAATCTAACTCTGTGTGAACTTACTTTACAATTAAACAATGTTTTCAAAAAAACTGGCACAGGTTGTTTCTGATGTACCATAAAAAATTGCTGCGTTAGATGCTAGCCTTTTGATTTTGAAGTGCGATCTCAGTAGCACACATTTGCAATCATCTGAATCACAGCTTAAGTATAATCACAATCAAGAAGGCTCTTCATATTATGACTCTAGTGAAGCAGTGACGGCAGCTTGGAGGATAAAACTTCAGCTTGATGAGGTAAAGGTATCTCAGGAAACACTAACTCACCTCGACATTTTCAATATCACCCTCCAACAAGTCAAGTCCTGCCATAACAAAGTGTTGTTTTATTTCTATCCACAAAGAGGTATGATCAGAAAATTGATGTAAATATATAGTCAGAGCATAGAAACCAAGAGAAATATACTTACCCTTATTGACATCCAACATATCCCAGTCCTGGCCCTCATCCACATCAATTTCTACAGAATAGAATATATGTATGTTTACTAAAATGCACAAGTAGAAATAGCAGAGCACTTTGAGAGACTTTTAGAAACACATATTCACTCATACAAACAATTACTTGAGTTCAAGTAATTTTTCAGTGAAACTGTGAAACTCTTGAAAGTAATGGCACAGGGAATCACTTACCTGTTTCTCCAGACAGTTTGGCCACCGTCTACAGAAAATTGTAAATAGAATGCATTTATTCCAGTTCCACTCTTCAGACGCCTTGCAAGACTTAGGCTGACCTTGCTTGCAAGGGTACTCTTACTCTATTCTATTGTAACTCCCTTTTCATTTATGCTATAGGGATATGGTTGTGTTCACTTGCTCACCATTGCAGAGTAGAATAAAGAACTTTAGTTTAGTTTTGGGAGTATCATTGACTGATAAATAAAAGAGTGTTTGATTTTTGGTTTGGCAAGGGTGCCGTAACCTACAGATGCACAATTATGATAACCTATAGTTTCGGCATTTGTCAATTCATTGTTTTATCATACTTGAGAATAGTACAATTTAAATTCCATTCTCATTGTGCATATTTTCCTACCAAAAATTGAAAACACAGTAATTTACTTGTGTACCAACTACACAGCTAAAACCACATTCTAGTTATATTAATAAGAAAATCCATGTCACAAAAGTGCATCCATATACTCACTCGGTACCAGGTCAGCGCAACGACCAGGATTAGCCTTCTGGAAAGCATGGCTCAAATCGAACTAGCCAGAGCGAGAGAGCAAAGACTATCACTCAATCCTCTCTGAAGCTGCTCTATAACAGCTGAAGCTTGCTGCAGTTGCTTGTGTTCATTAAAATGTGTTCTTTGAACTGGTATTTTTATGGCTTATTTGGATAAAGGTTTACAGAGCAAAGTTATTCATCTACTTTATTGCTGTTGCTTATGTTATGGCATGCTTAATAACCTATTTTTTCCCAGTTTTCCATTGTGTCAGATACAGAGATATCCTCGATTAAGACACCCGACAGAGGACCCTATCAATCAAAGTGGTAGGCCTACCTTTAATTTATTTTTGTTATTTTTTATCAACTGAAAAAGTAGGGTACGTAGGCTAATATATTTTCAACATAAAAAAATTCCACACCTGCAATGTTACTGCAAAATATGATATGATATATTACAATGTGGAGTAAATATACGAAAGGCAACAGAATAGTGGGATATTGGCCAAAACCGTTTGATCCACCTCCGTGATTAAAGGAGTTAAAAAAGTATACCACTTTATTTATGTTCCTAATAGAAAACGATGCAAATAACGGGCGCTCCATCAAGTTTAAACGTAGTATACCTATATGATATATGGAGCTATGTGCGAAAGGTTAAATTGATAAAAACAGGACCAATCAAGAAAGACAAATGACACAGGTTTTACACTGAACTAAAAACACAAAGTGGTACTATTTAACGTTTAGTTTAACGTTTATTGTAACATATGTTGTGTACAAGCGTAAAAAAAAAAAAAAAAAACGTCCACGTCCCATCCCGTGAGTTTCTGCACGGTGGCATCACACCGGCATCACGTGACTGTCTTCTGGTCGCACTCAGGAAGCAGCGCAGATCAGCAGGCTACGGGAGGATCCAACATGGCTGCTGTCTACTGACAGAAGGGGAGTTGTTTTCAACTCACAAGTGGACAGTTCAACCGATAAACCCGAATCAAGAAAATTATAGATATTCCTTAGGTGTTCCAAACCTGGTCTGCCATGGCCCAGTGCGTTCAGTCCGTGCAGGAGTTCATCCAGGACTCGTTTGTCCCGATGGTAGCCGTTCTATGCAGCGAAGATGCGGAGAAAGTGACTCGCAAAAACAACCTGAATTTCGCCGAGCTGCTCAGGCCCTTCTGCCGTCTGACATCCGAGGGTGAGTGATGCCTGACCACCTATCTCCGTGTGTATGCATCCAGAGAGGTGTCACACACCCGACACTCTGGTTAATCCTGTTATTGACTCTGGGTTTTGGCTATCTTAAGCTAGCTAGTTCCTCAGCATTGAGTTAGCTTGCAGCCAACATGCTAGGCTAGTAGTCACTACTAGAATGTGAAGCTATTGCTGTCAGTCACAGGGAAACAGGGAGGAAAGGCTGAACCAGGTGGATTCAGGGCCATTCTTGAACCTTCCTATCAACTGTAATGCGAGACGAACGGTTGACACCAAAGCCGCGAGCCTCCATCTCACGACGGCTGTCTTGTTGAACATTAGCCAGCTCCTCCGCTAACACCCTGCTCCAATAAGGATGGCTAACGAGACGGCTAGTCAGCTAGTGGACATCTCTGTCAGGCCCTGTCCTTCCACTTAGGGCTTGTGACGGAGACTATCCCCTAGCTAGTTCAGCTCAGTGTGCTGGAGATGTGGTCAATGATTGTTTGCTAGGTCGTTTACCCTGCTGCTTGGTGTGTCATTTTTCAGTAATAGTCTCCGTTCACTTCTTCATATAGACAGAAATGTCTTTGGAAGGAGCTGTTCCTCTTCTTTTTTTTTGCTGAGGGCTATTCAAAGGAACAGCAATATGAAATACGCTCTAGGTGAAATTGATATGCATTCACTACACACTAGTTCTTGGCAAAATGTCATTATTCTTGTTTACTTATTATTCATAAGGATGAGTCCAACATGGGGCTAATTTCATAATAACACAAAATGTGATTATGTTAGTTATGCATTTGGTTGGCTATATTATGTCGTTAGGTAAGGTATTTTATAAGCAAGAGAATAGAATAGTGTTCACAATGTCTACGAGACACTAAAAGCAAGATACCTTAGTAGTATGTTGCTTCTGGTATCTTAAACAATGTTATTAATATTATGCACTTTGATTAAATATTGTATCTACATTACAGACTACAAGACTACAACCAGTCCTCTTTTGCTTATCAGTGAACATAGTCTTAGAAAATGGCCTATTCTTCTCATATTGGGATAAGATGACTTGTGCCACAAATATACATGTTCCAAGTTAGTGAACTGCTCAATTTCTGCGCCAATATGCTCATAATCTAAACTAAATGATCACAATCCCACACGTGTTTACATGGAAGGGACATTTGAATGGCAATTAGAAACTTGAGCCTTCCCTGGACAAAGAAAACTCGAGTCACCACAGACCACTAATGGGATTTAGACTGAAGGACTGCTACCTAAAGTAGAACACATGTTTTCAATAGAATCCAAAGTGTGTTTCTTAATATCTTATCACTACTAGTACTCAATAACCCTGTAGTAATTATTCGATGAAGACATCTTTTTGATATTTTTTAAAGATCATCATTTATCAATCATTTAAAGGGAAGCACAAATGAATGCCTAATTTAAATTGAGGTTGGCAAAAAGTTCCACGTGGTAATAATGATCATGTATTTACCATATTGCTTTTTCTTGATACATGTTTTGATACACTTATATTGGCGTCTAATTCTTATTAGCTCGAGGAAATCCTGGCAATTGTTTATGAACAATGCAGAGACTTGCGTGTGAGCCCGTACAATGCAGCACATTATCCAAGTCACACCTCTGTGAGTTAACAAAACTACATTTGTCATTTGTTTTTAGTGATTCCATACAACAATGCTGAATTTATTAGTTACTTATTATCAGCAACTTGTTATTTTTACTTTTATTTTATATTATTTTATTGTATTTATTTGTATTACTACTTCGTACCTGTTGAGGAGAGCTTGGAACCCTCGCATTTAATTGCCAGCAACGACTGCCACTGCATGTTTGTGCATTTGAATGAATAAAGATCTTGAACTTGAACTTGTTGCCATTTCTTCAAACCAGTCAATTATATAACCTTTTTCCGGTGTGTTAATTGTTACAATTCTGCTTCTTACCCCCCCCCCCCCCCCCCACAGGCCACATACGTGACCCCAATAATCAGGTGCAGCCAGTGAAGAACCTGCGCATCAGCGTCAACAACGTGTGCACGCGCCCCGCTCCAGCCACCGGCTCCCTTAGCCCCGCCCAGCGCCGGCTCCTCGGCGAAGTGGTATCGTCCATCCAGCCACCAGAGGGGGTCACTGCAAACATCATCACAGCAGGAGACCATGACCTCAGCTTTAACGGTGAGCGAAGGGTGGACCACGGTGGTGGTCTGTATGCATATCTTTCGAGCATGAGTCGAAACACATTGTCAACAGATCACTGGCGGTGTGGGGTGTTCAACAACATGCTGTTTAGCACAGTTGTGTGAGGTGTTCACCAACACGCTGTTTAGCACAGAGGGATTTATCTAAATAATTGACTTCTTACGCCTCGTGCCCACTGCACCGTCAGTCAACGGACGTGGGAAGGCGTGGCTGACGGATGGGGGAGTTGTCTTTGCAGATGCATCCGTCAGCCAATCAAATCGGTTCGCCGGGTTCTTCCCGCTTCTTCCTGCTTGTTGCGAGGCAAGATGACCCGCTTTCCCGCTTTCCAGTATCGTCAGAGCCCGAGTCGCGTCACAGTGCTTACATTTGCATACGCGATCTGATTGGATGACGGAACCGTCGCTGCCGAAAAAGTTGAACATTTTTCAACTTTCTGACGGTGGCGAACGCTCCAACTGAACGGACGGATCCACAATGCATTGCGCGTCCGTCCCCATTCAAAAACAATGGGCAACGGACAACTGACGGAGGTAGTGGGCACGGGGCGTTAGTATTCAGACATTCAGTCCATTTCAGGGTCGTTTGACGTTCATCCCAAAAGGAAATGGAAGTCTCACAAATTTCCCCATTTGTATTTTGCTATTCTGTACTTTTCTGTAGATGTCTGTCTTATTTCCAGTAGAGGGTAATAGAGAGTATTTCGACTCATTAAACAGAATTTGACTTGAATGTTATTTATCCCGTACCGTATGCACATGTAAGCTTAGATGGTCCTTTACAAACCCGTATTATGCCGCGTTTCCACTGCAGGGTGCGGAACAGATCGGATCGCAAAGGTGCGGTAGGGAGGGGGCGGTATAGCCCAGCTCAGTTCCGAGGTCGCGTTTCCACTGCCGACAGTACCCTTTGTGGTAGGCCGGATGTCGATCGCCGCGGCAGCTACGTAAACATCGTAAAAAACGTCTTCCTCCCCAAGAATGCAGACGAACGTCTCCACCTCCTTGTTCGCCCAAGCAAGCGTTTTACGCGACAAGTTAATTGTAAAGAATACCTCGAGGCTACTGTTCGTTTGTTTTTATCCCCGCGTCACCCGGAAGTGACGATTCTGTCGACCAATCAACGGAGGGGGGGTGTAGCTAGAATTTCACGGGACCCTTTCAGGCGTCTCGTCTCGTTTGCGGTACCCCAACGGAGGAGTCCCGAGAACGGGGCCGGAACGGGTACGGCAAAGTCCGGGTCACGCCCACTTTTGGCGGTGGAAACGCGACCCGACCCGCACCTTTGCGATCCGATCCGTTCCGCACCCTGCAGTGGAAACGCGCCATTAGGGGTTACCTAAAAATCAAATACCAGGACCCTAATGCCGCTTTTCCACTGCATGGTACCAGCTCGACACGACTCGACTCGACTCAGCTCGCATTTTTTGCGTTTCCACCGCGAAAACATGGTATCTGGTACCTGAAGTGGCTGCTTTTTCTAGTACCGCCTCGCTCTAGGTTCCAAGCGAGCTGAGCTGATGCTAAAAGGTGACGTCGGCAGACGGCCGGCCACTGATTGGCCAGAGAGTGTGACGAAGTCACGAGAGCGACATGGCAACCATGCTGGTAACAGCCATAGCAGCGCCGCAGCCAACATATTCCACTTCTTCAACTTCTTCAACATGCCAGCTAATAATACGAACACGAATACCATCGCATCGATGTCCTCCATTGTTGTTATGTGGGTTCTGTCCATGTGTGGGTTGTGTAGGTGTTGTTTGCGTCGCGTACAAAAATACGTCACGGCCCTTTCGCGCAGCCGACCCCGCCCACGTCCAGGAGGTACTATTTGCGGTGGAAAAGGACCCGTGCTGCTACCGTGTCGAGTCGTGTCGAGTCGTGTCGTGTCGAGTCCTGTCGAGTCGAGCTACATGTGCGGTGGAAAAGCGGCATTAGTAAAGTAGTAAATTCAGAATGGGATTCATGAATGATTCAAACAGTTGCGAATTAGGAGAGGGTTGAATATCTTGTTTGAAGAGAGTATTGCTGAAATAGACGTCTTTTATCTATTCAAATCCATCTATTGCAAGAAGTTATACCTGTATACTGTCTACACAATCCAGCGCTGCAATTTTCCAAAATTTGTAGTGTTCTATATATTGTATAGGAGCTCAATTCGTTTAGGACCAAAACAAACTGATAAAATGTGTTTTTTATTATTATTCCTTATTATCTCTAAAGCATTCCCTTATTATAAGGGAATGCTTTTGTTGAAATGTTTTTCACTCAAAATGCATCCTTAATGCAACATTTATTTATGACTTGGTAAGGCTAGGCTAGGTTACTGACCCAACCACTCATCTGCAAACAGCGTCAGAGAGAGTAAGCTGGTTTCTATAGATAACCTTCCAGCATTTACAGAATATAAACCACTCGCTGAGTCCTTCAGGTTCCTCACTTTTCCTCATCACATACTGACGGCTCTCTTTCTCCCCTCTTGTTCCTTTTTAATACACATCTCTGGATGCACCTGCGGTAAGAGACATTTTCCCACACACCAAACCCAGTAGAAACCATCATACCATGCAGTCGAAGTGCTGATCAGAGTGTGACACACACACACACACACACACACACACACACACACACACACACACACACACACACACACACACACACACACACACACACACACACACACACACACACACACACACACACACACACACACACAGCACTCTGGAAATTAGCTGCACTCACTGGGTCCTGTATTCCTGAGGGGCCAACATAGCGCTAGCGTGTTCTCTACGGTGTGTGTGTGGTCAAACACGGCCTCCAACATGTCTCCTCCTTCCCCTCTAGAATTGACCTCCCTCCTGGAACCTCATAACACCTTCCTCATGGAAAATGCAATTGAATAATTTTTCCTCACTAAATTCTATGCTATAACGTATTAACTGACAGGAATGGGACTGTCGCTAATGCTAACAGGCCCTGTGTCTCTTGTCTCTCTCTCTCTCTCTCTATCAGATCGCTCTCTTAAAGCAAGCGCCCCATGGTACAGTGCCTGGAGACAGACACTCTCAGAACTCTCCAGCTCCCAGCACTACACAGGTACCCTTGTCTCACAACCGCTGCTGGGGATGGTGGTGGTGGTGGTAGTAGTTACTAGAATAGTGTACGATTCTCCCTTCCTTTGACTCTTGTAGCTGAGACATTGCTCCGCCTCCTCCTCTATGAGTTTCTACACTGGACTAGACACTCGCCCGCATTACACAGTATCAAGATTAGACATCCGTATGAAAGGAAAATATTAACTTCAAAGACCGTGGTCTTCTGTAGACATTGGTGAAGGTGTGTCTACTGTGTAGTTACTCTTTAACTTCCTCTCAGTTTCTCCAGCTGTACATGGGTGTAGGCTGTAGCAATGTGCCTCACAAATACTGGTATTGGATATTAGTATGATACATGAGGGTACTGCAGGATTGTATTCCAGGTATTTTAAATAAATCTAAATCTAAATCCATTGTGTTCAGTCAAATCAAGTAATCGATGAGATTGAAATACTGTGTTGTTAATCCTGGACCATGAATTTATGTCAGTGAAGTGTTTTCTCCTTATCACATACCAATCATCCCTGTCACTTACCAATCACCCTTTCTGTATTATATATAGTATACCATTCGTCCTTGCACGGTATTTATTCCATCCTCAAAGCTACACCCATGTCTCTCTGCAGGCCTTGCCCACGTGCACTAGGGCTCTTCCTTCCCAGGCTTAGACCTCTGACGTGGGTCTTGCTTACTTTTTGATCTTCCAACATTTTATTATCTTTCTTAATTAGGGTCTGGGCTGTCTTCAAACTATAATCAGGATTAAATATGGATCTAATGAGAACGTGCTTGGGGCTGTGTTTTTTAATTGTTTCATCATACCTTTACATGACACACTACTTATGTTCTGTTTGGCTATAGGGGACATTTTAAATTGGTGCTGTAGTTGGCCTTGTTTCAAATCTGTTTGACATGTCCGTCTGTTTTAAGGAGGAATATGGACCAGAGACCCATTGCTTTATGTATTTTTTGTAGTGTTAATGCAGTTCTTAATGGGAGTTGAAGCCCGCTTTAGCATTCAGTGAATAAGCTCAACATAAATATGTGTCAGCCCAAGCCTCAACTGAATTTATTTGGGCTTTAAAACGTTGTTGTTATTAAATACAGAGTGAAGTAGATATAAAAGGTTTGTCCGTTGGCTTGCTGTTCTAACACTTAAGAGTAAAATGAATCAACGTATGTTGTATCTAGGGCAAGCCTCTACCACTCCATATATTGTTGATTTGCGAGAAAATTGTGGGTGTAGAAATTCTGATATCGTTGTCCTTCATGGGTCCACTCTTCCAAATCACCCTGTCAATCAACTGTGCTCTTGGCAGCTCCTGCCATCTGTTTAATGTGTGTGCTTTTGCTAATGCTATGACGCTCTTACAATGACCCACATGAGTGCCTTCCTCTTGATTGAATGTAGCTAAAAGATGGTAAAGACTTCCCACTGTAACGGGTCCATTTGACAAGCCGCTTAATCAAAAGTAGTGGGGTATGCAGATGTTGTCTTTGGGGTCACCCTTTTGTAAGTAGCAAACTGAAGCGTATCCAATGAAGCAATGATGTCACAGGTTTGTGTGTGTGTCTGTGTCTTTAATCATTTTAGTGCTTTTGTAGGGACACAGGCATTTCAGGGCTGTTATTTCAATTTTTCAATTAAAACCTTTGTTTTAAGGCCTTTTCAAGAAAGAGAAAAAAAATTGTTTACTTTCAAACACTCAGAGTTTTACATTAACGATAGCTGTAAATTGCTGCACTGACGTATACATTGAATGGTACATTGACTTAAGTTTCAGGCTAGCTAACTACTTCACCTCATTCCCAAGATGGCGGCTCGCTGATGGAGGGTGGTAAAGTTGCCATCCAATCAAAACACAGTTTTGATTGGGAGGTTGCATTGTATCACTGTCCCCTCCTTATCTACTTCATGTGGCTTCATCTGCTCTGTATGTCTGCAGCCACCACGCCCTGGTTCGAAGCCTACAGGGAAAGCTTCCTGCAGTCCATGCCGGCCTCGGATCACGAGTTTCTCAACCACTACCTCGCCTGTATCCTTCTGGTTCTAACCAAACTTCGTCCATATCAAAATGTGATGGTGTGAACCGCTTGTCTTAACATGTCAGGCCTTTTGTAAAGTCGACGACTATATTGCATCATCTCAACGCACATACACACACACACGGGGAACCTGCTGTGATAGTTGTTGAGTCCTTGATGAAACCACGCCCCCTGCGTCTTAAGGCCTGTTGGTGGTATCTTCCAGTGAAGCCGTCCCAGTGGAACAGTTCCTCAAGCTGTCTCAGGAGCAGCACCGCATCCAGCACAGCGGTGACTACACCAACCCCAGATGGTTCATCCCCAACACGCTCAAGTACTACGTCCTACTGCATGACACCAGCCAGGGCGACGAGCAGAGGTACCAAAGCTCAGTTTCATTTGAAGTGGGCCCAGTAAGTAATTTGTGCTACCAGATTCTTTAGCATCTCGTGCTTATTTTGACGATATTTGTTTCTTTTCCCCGATGGTCCTCCCCTGGACTGCTTCAGGGCTGATGCCGTGTATGAGGATATGAAACAACGCTACGGCTCCCAGGGGTGCTACCTTCTCAAAATCAACTCTCGGACGTCTCCAACGGGCACCGACGAGCAGATCCCTGACCCTTGGAGTCAGTACCTGCACAAGAACAACCTTCTGAGCCAGGTCAGCGCCGGCATCTCTCTTAAGAAATGACCTCATTATTTACCCCATTCGGGTCGGAATATCCACAGAATTCAATAATATAATATATAATAATAATATATACAATAATTGGTTTTGCAAGCATTAAGCGTTGTAGCTGTCAATCACCACAATGGGAATAACCGTGGATTCTCTTTTTGTCTGAACCTCGTTGCGTGAATGTGCTGTATGAATGAATAAAGGTGAAGAAATGAATCTGTGTTACTTACTGGGATTTGCAGGTTAATCAGCCTTAGGACCTTGTAGAAACAGTAGTTTGGTGAGACGTACTGTGATGTAATGTGAACATGTTTTCATTGTGAGTGCCATGTTTTATGCCCTCTCGTTGCTCAGGAGTCTTGTGACGAGCCGGCTCCTCCGCCGGTGGCTGAGAACGACGTCGGCAGCTCCGAGGTGGATTCCCAGGATTCCGCTGATAAAGGTGAGTGGACACGTTTTCAGTGTGAATCTCCTTGGTGGTCCTTTTTCTGCATCAAAGCACTTGTGTCGCTTGCCTTCTGGTCTGAGCGTTATGAGGTAAGCAACACTCCTACAAGTGGATATGTTGCATGGTTCTTGGTTGATTATTGAATATGCAACCCCGCATTTCTGTGTTGTGGTCAAAAGAGTTGATTTGATCGGTTAAACATAAACATAAAGATGTGGTACGACAGATACGGTCATCTCCTGACCTCACGGTATCAGAACAGCACGCTCGACTAACAAACTTACAGAAATCGATCACAATCGATGGAGCGATCCCTTAGTGTCATACCTTATGCATGCTGGAGGATGTGGCTACCACTGCCACCTATAACTCAGTCCAAGTAAGAGTTGGTGTTGAGCTCCGCTTGGTGTGTCCCCTCAGACGAGATGCCCGACAGCATGCAGAGTCACCCTCTCCAACTGGACTGCCCTCCCAGCGGGGGTCTGGACAGCCTCGGGGTCCTGCCCCCCGGGGGCCCCAGCGCAGCCAGGGCCGCGGCCGTGGCCGCCGCGGGGACCCACGGGGACTGCCTCACGCTGAACGACCACGACCACATCAGGCAGTTCCTGCAGGAGTTTACCTTCAGGGGCCTCCTCCCCCACATAGAGAAGAACATCAGGCAGCTCAATGACCAGGTACACATGCGGTCAGAGCGTCTCTCTCTCACTCTCACTCTCTCACGCTCACTCTCTCTCTCTCTCTTTCTCTGTCTCTTTCTCTCTCTTTCTCTTTCACTCTTTCTCTTTCTCTTTCACTCTCTCTCTCTCTCTCTCTGTCTCTGTCTCTGTCTCTGTCTCTGTCTCTCTCTCTCTCTCTCTCTCTCACTCTCACAATACACACCCCAAAACACCACACTTTGTTGCCAAAGATGAAATTGTTGTATTTGATTAATTCATTAATTCAAGCTAATAGTGAATCATACTATGCATATAGGTTAACTAGAACGTATGCCGCTTTTCCACTGCATGGTACCAGCTCGACACGACTCGACACGACTCGACTCAGCTCGCATTTTTTGCGTTTCCACCGCGGTACCATGGTATCTGGTACCTGAAGTGGCTGCTTTTTCTAGTACCTACTCGCTCTAGGTTCCAAGCGAGCTGAGCCGATGCTAAAAGGTGACGTCGGCAGACGGCCGGCGACTGATTGGCCAGAGAGTGTGACGAAGTCACGAGAGCGACATGGCAACCATGCTGGTAACATCCATAGCAGCGCCGCAGCCAACATGTTCCACTTCTCCAACTTCTTCAACATGCCAGCTAATAATAGTAATGTGATCGATGTCCTCCATTGTTGTTATGTGGGTTCTGTCCATGTGTGGGTTGCGTATGTGTTGTTTGCGTCGCGTACACAAATACGTCACGGCCCTTTCGCGCAGCCGACCCCGCCCACGTCCAGGAGGTACTTTTTGCGGTGGAAAAGCACCCGTGCTGCTACCGTGTCGAGTCGTGTCGTGTCGAGTCGTGTCGAGTCGAGCTACATGTGCGGTGGAAAAGCGGCAATAGACGTTTTCTTAATATGTATCTGACTGAGCATTGGGTTGTTTCCCCATTGTGTCTTCATTGTGTTCCTCATGTCTCTTGTTTTCATTACTTAACCCTCTGGTAGCTGGTCTCGCGGAAAGGTCTCAGTCGATCCTTGTTCTCGGCTACTAAGAAGTGGTTCGGTGGAGGCAAGGCTCCGGAGAAGAGCATCGCTGAACTAAAGAGCACTTCTGGACTGCTGTAAGTTTCTCTGGTTGGAGAGATGGATGTTTTCTGTTATTATGTCTGATTTTAATTTACTATTTATCAAAACTAATTGAGCTATACTGTTTGAGCTATATTACCAACTTTATTACAGATTAGAGACAGTAATTGAGACTGAGTTTAGAGTTGAATGGAATAAGGAGTTTTTTTGACCTTTGACCTTTGGTCTTTGAAGCTACCCACCGGAAGCCCCCGAGCTGCAGATCAGGAAGATGGCTGACCTGTGCTTCCTGGTCCAGCACTACGAGCTGGCCTACAGTTGCTACCACACGGCCAAGAAGGACTTCCTGTCCGACCAGGCCCTGCTGTACGCTGCAGGGGCATTGGTAAGGACGCACATGAGTGCTAGATACAAAGAACACTTGAACATTTTGTAATCTTGGTGCCGTAGTCCAAGTAGGTTGAGTGTGTTCTAAACATTAAAGCGGATGTAGGTACGTTTTTTGATAGTTCCAAACGGGGAGAATCGAATGGAGAAGAAGAGAGCAATAATTTTAAACTTGCTAACTAATTGAACAACCCAAAACCATTCCTGTACCTCTCTGCTCCCTCCATCCCTGTGTTTCGCCATTGAGAAGTGCATTCAAACACTTGTCAGTGACAGGCAAAAGGGATTCCCTGCACCAATCAGAAAAGAGATTCCGTGATTGGTTAAAGGTTTCATACAGGATAAAAAGGGCAATCAACCAGATCCGATTTTCTCACATAGTATTTTATACTATTGTACCATAGTCAATGCAAGCAAGCCGTCAATAAAGTCGTGATGTTGCTCATTTACAATGAGCAACATGTTAACATGTTAACAGTTATTTATTCTTAATTATACCTGGATGAATGATGCCAAGGATAGTTGCAGCCAAACACCATCACCATTAAGTGTAAGGAGGGGGGGAGCTAACCTTGGGAAAGTCACTTTCCTCCATATCTCTTTTCTGATGCACAGGAAGATCAAAGGCCTTATTTAAGTAAAACCACACACACACTCACAATCACACCCACTCTCTCATTTGTCCTCTCTGGCCCTGTTCCATCCACTTTATTGCAAGCTATGCATTGTGGCTAAGCTGGCCATCGATATAGGAAAAATAAATTAGATAGGAAGTATAGCCTTGGATCTACCGCTCTTGCCTGACAGATACCTCCTCTTCACTGCCATCCTATTAGGCAACCCCCTTTGCCTGACTTCACCTCAGTTGAATCACCCTGAACTCATTGGCCTACCCCCCGCCTCTTCTTGTGCTTCAGGAGATGGCTGCCGTGTCTGCGTTCCTGCAGGCCGGGGCTCCCAGGCCGTACCCGGCGCACTACATGGACACGGCCATACAGACCTATCGAGACGGCTGCAAGTACGAGCTGTTTGCATGGTTTTAGGGAGCGACCACATGCTACGCCACATTCACTTGTTAGTGGCCCTCCAGAGCTTTAGAGAAGTGTGTAATAAAGGCTTGGATGCTATTCTTGATAATGGGCCGTTTATAGACGTATTAAAGTGATGGACAACAGAAATCTGAAGTGTACTTCTAATTAAGGTCTATTATTCCTCCTGGTTACTAAGCCAAGCGGGGGACCAATTAAGGAGGCCGCTTAAAAGAAAGGCGGCACTTTAGCTTATTGAAGCTACGCCGCTTCAGACTTGGAAACCAAAACAGTGATGGGGGGCCAGAGTATTCAGACCACACACCTGAAATGTGCAGTGGATACATCCCTCTGTAATATTTGAGTTAATTATAAATTGCTTATGCATTACATTACCAAGAGCAATCAATACCGGGGAGATAACCCGACGGATATAGATCCAGGTGGTGTACATTTCCCTTTTCAATCGGCTAATAATTGGAGTTGTCTGAACACAAATCAAGGCTGTGCCGTCTCTTTTTTTATGATCAAAATGTGATCTTGATTTTTGTATCAAAAATGTTTTGAATGTATACCTTTCTGCTTCTACGGTAACCTTCAGGAACATGGTGCTGGCGGAGCGATGTGCGCTGCTCAGCGCCGAGGTCCTGAAGAGCCAGGGCAAATACTCTGACGCGGCCACGCTCCTCATCAAGATGACCAGCGAGGTGGGCCCCCCCCCCCCCCCCCCCCCAGCTGGACCTCTGTCAGGACGGTCGGTCTTCAGCGCTTCCCTTTGCTGAGGAAGAGCCGTTGTGGTCGACGTGTTCAACAGACCCTTTTCACATCGTAGGACAAACACGGGCTGACGCTCATAGCGCTAATCATGGGCCGGCTGGTTCTGTGCACCAGGGCCCGTGTGTGGACTAGGTGGTCAGGGCGGCAGTATCTCAGGAGGTAGAGCGGGTTGGCTGGTAACCGCAAGGTTGCTAGTTGCTCCTCCCAGCTGAGTTTCGAGGTGTCCCTGAGCAAGGCACCGAGCCCTAACTCTTCCTGACGAGCAGGCTGTCGTCTTGCATGGTTGAAGCCCTTTTTGGTGTGTGAATGGGTGCATGAATGGGTGAATGTCAGGCGATATTGTAAAGTGCTTTTGGCGCTATACAAATGCAGTCCATTGGGACTAAACTAGTGAAGATAAGTCTACTACACGTTTGACCTACGATGAAACCACCGTCAAAAGGGTCTATTGTTACGATAACAGAATGCACCATCTGCTTGGTTGGTACTATCACTAAAATAATATGTTTTTGTGTGTGTATGTCTAACACGGCTTTGTACTCTGCGTGTGTGTGAGTGAAAATGTATATTCAAAACTATTTTTCATTGCGTTTTGATTGGCACCTGTACAAGTAAACGCTAACAGCTGTCCCTGAGTTTTAAACCAGTTAAAAAGCCTTAACCCCCTCATGTTTCCGTCCCCCAGGACTCTGACCTGCGCAGTGCGCTGCTGTTGGAGCAGGCCGCTCACTGCTTTATCAATATGCGCAACCCTATGGTCCGCAAGTTTGCCTTCCATATGATCCTGGCTGGTCACCGCTTCAGCAAGGCTGGACAGGTAAACCCTTTCATACATGCCTTCGTATGGTTGTTATATGTCGTATGTACAGCTGGAAGCTCTCTTTTGTGTGTGTGTGTGTGAGATCTTTGCTGTAGCATGCATAATTAAAACCCAAGGCAGGGATACATTAACAAAAGGAGCACATGTGTAGAGGGAGTGTGGCACTCAATAAATACTGAACATTTATAATTAGATAAGATGTGCAACAAAATGAATTAGGAAGGTGCTCGACGGGTAGAGCGCGTACCATTAAGACTCGGTCCTTACGGCAACGAGCACAGTTAGATTCCTAAGAAGTATTAAAGCATAAATGCAAAAATTAATTGAACCCTTAGGAAATAAATGTAACTTAAACATGAGAGAATACACAGTACACATCATACATGGACAAGACGAATATACAGAATATAGGAACTGTGCAATGACTCTCTTTCTGTGTCTGTCAAATAAATATTAGAAGAAATTAATAATGAATGAATTAAGAAATAGATTTACCTTAAACTTGAGAAAATACACAGTCCACATCATAAATGGATAAGAAGAATATACAGAATAGAGGAACTGCCGTGACTTTCTTCCTCGGTGTCTGTATCCGTCCTCCAGAAGAGGCACGCGCTGCGCTGCTACTGCCAGGCCATGCAGGTGTACCGGGCACGGGGCTGGTCGCTGGCCGAGGACCACATCAACTTCACCATCGGCCGCCAGTCGTTCACACTGCGGCAGCCTGACAACGCCGTGGAGGCCTTCCGCCACATCCTGACCAACGACAGCCAGCAGACCGCCACGCAGCAGGGGGCCTTCCTCCGGGAGTACCTCTACGTCTACAAGGTGGCCGTCTCTCTCTGGCTCTGTCCCTCTCTCTGGCTCTGTATCTGTCTCTGTCATTAATTATTTGTCTTGCTGTTTGTCATCACTAGGTGCGTTTCCATCCCCCTGATTTTATGTGAACTTTGAAGTATCGAATCAGTAAACGGTGATGGAAACACCAAATTTCGCATAAAAATCCTCTAATTCGCAGAAAGTTTTATCCGCTCGCTTGAGGTGGTTTTTGAAAATGCGAAAGAGTAAATTTGCAAAATGGGAGATGGATACACACTTTTCGAAACAGCTGTGACGTAGCGAACTTTGAACACACAGGACTGACAGCCTTTACGATTTCCACCTAACGACCGGCCATAGCAACCCGCCAAACACGAGACGCCAACACTTAACATGTTGGTTACATTTTAAAACAGTTGCTTGGCCACTAGTGGAGGTTTCCAGTATGGCAGGTAAAAAGACAACATCCTAAGAGCTAATCCAGGGCTCTCTCTGCGTTAATTATTGTTCCTTATTCTCCATTGATGCACCGATGGAGATCCGTCTATCTGAGCTGTTTAACCATTGGGGTCATGGTATGGAGGTTGACAGCTTTGTGAATGTGACCGGGTGTGTCTTGGGTGTTCCAGAGTGTGAGTGCAGAGAGCGAGGCGAGCCTGCCCAAGCTGCCGCTGCCCTGCATCCACGCCGCTGCCACGCGCGTCTACTTTGGCCACGAGCGCCGCCTGGCCGAGGGTAAGACGCATTAGCGCACGCAAACAGTTCACAGATCGGAGCTGAATATTATTAACATTAGTGTCAACTTTGCTGTTTGGACATGCCATTTGCTGATTTGTATTAGACTGTTGAAGTTGAATGGTGAATGTCTTCACTAGGTCTTCGGATCTACTCTCCTAATATTTTTGAAAAAGCATGTGGGGAATATTTAAATGTGGAAATCATAATAAAAAAAAATCTAAGTTGTATATTTGATCTCACTCACATTGGTCATATGCATTCATACTTGATACATGCGAAGTGCATTTAATTGGCTCAGTTCTTGGCTGAACTTGTGTAGTCGTCTCCATCCCGTTCCTGGTTGATAGAACGGATGTTTGACTTCAACAGCGGCGTTAGATATAATACACACCAAAACAACGACGGCGTAAATGACCCTTTTTGCCCCCGGTAACGACGGAGCACTAGAGCTAGTATAGACCGGGCGGTATTCCTGCAGTCCTAACGATGGGATGTCCTGGCTTTGTGCGGTGTCAGGGGAGAAGCAGGCGGCCACCAACGTGTCTCTGGACCAGGAGTACGACCAGGAGCAGGCCGTCATGTGGTGCCAGCTGGAGGAGCAGGCGGTGGCCTCGGCCCACCGGGGCGTGGTCCCGGCAGCCTTCCAGCCCAGCCAGTGCTGCCTCAACAGCCAGACCGACAACCTCCGGACCCCCCTGGCTGTGGTGGAAGGTACGGAGAGTCGGTGGTTGGACTTTGCTTGAAATGTATATGTTTTTATTAGTGGTGGGACGTTATCGGCGTTAACGGCTGTGTTAACGCAAAACTTTTATCGGGCGATAAAAAAAATATCACCGTTAATCTATTTTCAAACACTTCCTTGTTCGGACCCATCACGTGACTGAACTAACCAATCAGGAGCTAGAATTTAGACTGAGATAAACGTGAGGGAATCAGAGAGGCAGTTTCAACAGAATATCCTGACTGTGTTTAATATGTAAATATGTAAGTAATAATTGTGTAACATAAATATGTAAATGATTAACTGATTAAACATTGTAAGTACATTTCTAGCAAATCAACTCCAATATAAATTATATTAATTTATTCTACAACTTTCAAATATTTAACTTCTAAACCTTACATTATTATGGATTATTACACGGCTCTTCTCAATGCTGTAGACTGCTCCATTCACTTGCATGGGCCTTCCCAACGTTCAGCTGTCAATTATTTTTGTTTATGCTCCGTTCACTTGCATGGGCACTTCACAACTTCCGGCGGTGAATTATATTGGATAATTCACCGTTGCCAAGTATAATTGACAGCTGTCAAGGCAAGGTAAACGAAAGGATTTTTTGCCGTTTGCCATTTTAATCTAGATTAATTCCAAAATGAATCTAGATTAATCTAGATTAAAAAAAAATATCTATGCCCGCCACTAGTTTTTATAGATTGGGAGAAATGCATTTCTTAGTTCTTAAATTAATATTTATGTCCATGAAAGGGTAAAAATAGGCATTTTAGTACTTTTAGCACATTTTAGTGGTCCTGTCCACCTAGATGTGTGCTGGACAGATCCTTCTAGCAGCCTACCCAGTGGACTGTAGCAAACGTTGCTCATCTATCCGTCATACAGCTAGGTGGACACGCCCACTTGTGGCGTCGGAAGAGTCAGATTTAAAAAACGGCTTGTAATGGCTAATCACACTCACACCTGCTGGTATAATATGTCCCCTTTTAGAATGGTCAGACGTATCCTTAATGAAACAAATTTCTGCTATTTTTTATAGAAAACTGATTGGTGTCCACTCTCCCTGACCTACTCTGTCTCTCTCTCTCCCGCAGAGCCCATCATAGTGGAGGTGACCTTCCAGAACCCCCTGAAAGTGTCCCTGCTCCTGTCCGATCTGTCCTTGCAGTGGAGCTTCACCCCCAGGGACCTCTCCAGTCCCCAGCAAGGGGACCTGCCCTCGGACGAGGCCTCGGGGGTGCCCATCACCAACGACAAGGTGGGCTCTTTGGTCCAACTTCACATTACAGTAACAGCAAGACCGCATCATATTTTTTTTCACCCTTTTTAGTCCTAGTTTTTGGATTTGTGTTCACATTTTTTTTCTTGTATTTCATGGATTTATTATTTGATGATGTAATCAGTCTATGTTCGATTTGTTTTTGAAAGTTCGAAGTGATTGTCCTTGTTACTGTGTAGTAACACATAATTACACAGGTAACAACCCGTAACAGCGTGTACTGATTATATAATAATGTCATGGAGCAGCCTTAAGCTGTATTTACGTACCTGGGACAACGTAGGGAACCACAGCGTAGCCGCGGTTACGTAGGGACCCAAAGTGTAGCCACGGCAACGTAGGGACACACAGCGTTACCACGGTAACGTAGGAACCCACAGCAGAGCCGCGGTAATTTGGTTAAGCATTCCTTTTCCTGCATCCAACGTGTGAAGCACCTGCAATCTTATAACGTCTTAGATTACTAGTTCTGTGTTTATATATCGTGTACCAGATATATAAACAGAGTGTATTTTTTTTAATTTATGTTAATTGGGTAGAGCCATATTCTGTGTGCAATAAGGGAACATTACTGTGGTGCTCTAACAGCAGTACTGTGAACAACACCCCCTGCCACATATTTCCGGCTCTGTGGGTTCTTCCTCACTGTGCACTCATTAGTGTCTGTTTACCTGCCAGCAACGAGCCTTTCCCCTCACACTGACAGTTTCCGCCGGTTAAGAAACGGCGAAGAACATAGAGAGGAGCAAGGCTTCATTCATTAAACTCAAACTCTGTTCTCTGCTCTTCCCCACAGTCGGAAAACAAAGACAACGTCATATCCAGTGAAATTATTCCAGAGTTCAACTTTGGCCCGAAGGAGACCAAAGTGGTGAGCTACTCTTATTACAGATTATTAAAAAAAATTCTGTCATCTTCAGTTTCGTATGCCTATTTATATTGCTGTATGATGTGCACGTTTATAGAACTGGGCAGTATTGAATTCATCAAATAAGTTATCAGAATATCTTTGAGCTAAAATCAATATTGACTTTTATTGCACGTAAGGAACGATGAAAATCAATTGCCCTAGCGTTAATTGGAGTTGAGAATATAATGACAAAGAAAACACCTCTGTCATAGGCCCGTCTGAAGCTGCTGCCTCACATGATTGGTCAGCTCAACATTCTGGGTGTGGCCTACAACCTTGCTTCTGTGCCTTCGGAAGAAGTGGCTCACTGTGCAGAAGGTAACACACACACACACACACACACACACACACACACACACACACACACACACACACACACACACACACACTTTGGAAAACAACACTCATAGACACACTCAACCTAAGTGAGCTGCTCCCCTTGGAGGAGGCCTGTCACTGTGTCTCTCCTCACACCCTAACCCTCCTCTCTCCCCCCCCCCCCCCCCCCCCAGGGCAGCCGAGCAGCCAGCCCCTGGTGGTGCGCGGCCAGCAGGACCTGGAGATCAGGGGCCCGCGCCTCAACTCCACCAAAGAGGACAAGACGTCTGTGAGCCACGGCCAGGACCAGCGCCTGCATCCCCTGATCACCCCCCCCATGCCCCTGATGGAGGTACCTACGGCCTCCCAAGCACATGAAGCACACCAACACAAGCCCCAATAAGGGCGCCTGCCTCCCAATGGAGCGGCATAATCACTTGCATGTGAATCTAAATCAATAGTCAGATTTTGTGGGGCCGTTACGTTGTTGTCAAGTCGTAACAACTCCGCAACTCTTAGGAATCCCAGCCTTGAACCTGGTGCGTCCATGAGGGCCCACTAAAGCTATATGACACAAAACCGTGTTGCATGTTTACAAATGGAATGGATTCTGTTGATCGCAGTGAATTATCGCGATCACAATGTTGGGAAAAATTATCGCAATCACAATTTATCGTCGTACTGGTGCAGCCCTACCAGCTTACAGCCCCTGATGCGGTGTGTGTGTGTGTTTGTGTGTGTGTTTGTGTGTCTCTGGGTGTGTGTTTGTGTGTCTCTGGGTGTGTGTGTGTGTGTCTCTGTGTGTGTTTGTGTGTCTCTGGGTGTGTGTCTGTCTCTGTGTGTGTGTGTGTGTGTGTGTGTGTGTGTGTGTGTGTGTGTGTGTGTGTGTGTGTGTGTGTGTGTGTGCGCTCGCAGGTGTTCTTCCTGCAGTTCCCCACGGCGCTGCTGTGCGGCGAGATCACCAAGGCCTACGTGGAGTTCTGCAACGTCAGCGGGGTGGCGCTGCGGGGCCTGCGCGTGGCCTCCACCCACCCGCACTTCTTCACCTTCGGCGGCGGCGGCACCTCCTCCTCCTCCTCCGCCGCCTCCACGCCCCTCAGCCCCACCAGCGCCGAGGTCTGCTCCGCCTACCACACGCTGGCCACGCCCCCCGGGGACCCCCACCACCACCTCCACCCGGGCCACCCGCCGCCCCCCGTGTACCTGGTGTCCTCCCCGGTGGAGGGCCTGGTGAGGGGGAAGGCGGTCGCCGTGGAGATCCCTCTGGAGGGGGGCGTGCTGCGGCCCGGCCAGTCGGCCCAGCTGCCCCTCTGGCTGCGCGGGCCGGACCAGGAGGGCGTGCACGAGATCAACTTCCTGTTCTACTACGAGAGCGCCGAGAAGGGCGGGAGGATCAGGTGAGCGCAAAGTACAAAATAAAAAAGTAGTGCTCTTTACCTCATTTATTTTTTCGAAAATGGGGGGAGTTCATTTTGCGTTATATGAAGCCTAAAATGCTTTATTTACGTTTGATTCTGCACCTTGGGTGTCACTCTTTTGCTTGAAGGTGGCATTTAACTGTGCCAGAGCATTTCCCATTTTCCTATTTTGTCTTCTTACGTGAATTGGTGGCTTTTTTTTAATTCAAACCCCCCACGCTTATTTTGCAATTCATTACGGCAGCGCGTGCGGTTGGATCGAAGCAGCTCAATAAATTATTCTATTTTATTGTTCACCTCGTTCCCGCTTACTGCCAGCCCCCGCAGTAATGTGCTCAAATCCCCCCCGTCCCCATCACCCGGAAACGCACTGAGCCTGCGGTCTAGCAGGGGAGGGAGGGGGGGCACTTCTTTCATCCCTGTCACACACACTGACACGCCAACAATGCATACGCCTTCTCCCCCACTATTCTCTTTCAGAGAAAATCTCTATCTTTGTCGGACCCTCCTTTCAAGTCCTCTCAGGCCTTCTCCTCACTTTGTTTTTTGACAGCCTACAGCTGTCACTCTCGCTCCATCTTTCTGACTCTGTCTTTCTCTCTCTCTGTCTCTCTCTACTCTCTCTCTACCCCTCTCTCTACCATTCTCTCTACCACTTTCTTCCTCAATCTCTACCCCTCTCTCTCTGCCCTTCTCTCTACCTCTTTCTTCCTCATTCTCTACCCCTCTCTCTCTACCCCTATCTCTCTCTCTCTACCTCTGTCTTCCTCATTCTCTACCCCTCTCTCTCTCTACCCCTCTCTCTCTCTCTCTGCCTCTTTCTTCCTCATTCTCTACCCCTCTCTCTCTACCCCTATCTCTCTCTCTACCCCTCTCTCTACCTCTGTCTTCCTCATTCTCTACCCCTCTCTCTACCCCTATCTCTCTCTCTACCCCTCTCTCTACCTCTGTCTTCCTCATTCTCTACCCCTCTCTCTCTCTACCCCTCTCTCTCTCTCTCTCTCTGCCTCTTTCTTCCTCATTCTCTACCTCTCTCTCTCTCTCTCTCTCTCTCTCTCTCTCTCTCTCTCTCTCTCTATACCCCTCTCCCTTCTACCCCTCTCTCTGCCTCTTTCTACCTCACTCTCTACCCCTGGCTCTCTACCTCTACCATCCCCACCTTAGTTCCAGAGCATTGAGTTCAAACCCGTCCGTCTGCCCCCTCCCCAGTCACCGGGTGCTGCGCCACAACGTGTTCATCTGCGCCAGCCGCTCCCTCAGCGTGTGCGCCACAGCCTGCCCGAGCAGCGTGCCCTCCGCGGACCACCGCGGGCGGGACGCCGAGGACGGGGACCACCTCAACGACGGCATGCTGGTGTTTGTGGACGTGGAGAACGTCAACATGGTGAGCCTAGCACGTCGCGTCTTCAGCATCACATGACGAGCGCTCAGCCTGTTATTGGTTCCGTTGCAGTATTGCTCGTCTCGTGCACATTTGGCGTCTGATCGCTATACCGCCCCCTATCTTACATGTTAATGTGACGCGTATAAATGCAGGCAGCTCTGTGAAGATGCACGTTCTCAGGATGTATGCAGAACTGTAAATACAGCTATGAGTTCCTGTGGGGGTTGAGCGTGGAAGCCTACCCACCTAGTGCTGACAACCCCCTGGGTCTAGTGTACTGCTCACATGTTTTACCATGCTGCCGCACTTGGGAGTACAACACATTTAAACTTTGACCCTGGTTGACTCTGTCCTCTCGAAGCGCGCATTATATTAACATTATGTTAATTTAGCTGAAGCTGTTGTTCAAAGCGACTTGCAATGAGTACATTCAACCATGAGAATGCAACCCTAACGAATGCAAGGAAAATGTGAGTGAATACAATTGATTAAATACGAAAACTTCTTCAGGTGCTACATTATAGAAACAAGAGATTAACTTTTCATGGACCAAGATGCAGTCTGAACAGCCAGGACAGCAGAAGCATTGTCTGTTGTTTAAGTCTTGTTTAAATGCGAGATTCCTGAGCTTACATCATCCGTTCTTGCGTACATTATCACCCGTGGCCAACCTAGCATCCTGCCCTAACCCTGAAGCTATACATATAATTATTTTACTGGCACACACAACATGAAGAGGCGTTGCCCCCTCCTATCTCCAAACACCCAAGCACTATTGAATTCACATTGCGTTTGGCGAGGTTAATTCAGTTACAACGCAGGCTGAGCTGCAGATTGGATTGACTCAAACTGAATGCTGGCCCTAATTACAGACAACATATAAATGAGGACCCATCCGAAAGAGCATTCGATGTGTTCCACATAGTCGCGTGTACATAGCGAGTGCCAGTTACCTACCTCCACTATTAAAACTAGGGAAGGTAATTCGGAGAAACCAACCAGAGTAAGAATCCAATCTACAAAATCCCTTCCTCCCTTCAGGCCTCCTTCCAAAGTCACTCTATTTGCTTTAGCAAAGACTCTGATCATGTCCAATGAGTGCAAAGGCAGAGCGCAGATAGGGTTGCTAGATGGTAGGTGACAGGTGTATAAAGCAACAGGTAAATTAAATCGGGCCAAATTCAAATTTTGGACAGGCTTGTCACAAAGCAGCCAAAGATACAAGATCATTTTTTATTTTTGTCAGAGCAATTTATTATGTTTACTTCTGAAAAATAATCCCCTTGTTCTAAAGGGGACATATTATACCAACAGGTGTGAGTGTGATTAGCCATTAGAAGCCACGTTTGCTACAGTCCACTGGGTAGAATGGTAGACTGATTTAACCAGCAAACATGTAGGTGGACATGCCCACCTGTGATGTCAGAAGCTGCACGTTTTCAATACGGCAACAGGTGACGTAATATGTCCCCTTTAAGTTCTCCTAACTGGTTTCCTGTTATTCCATAATCTTCACTGACGTCAGTGGATGTCAAATGGCAATGATCAGTCAGGCACACAAAGATGCCTTTACAATATGTGGCAAGATGTCTTTTGTAACGTCCTATTCACCAATGGAAGTTCCTGTCTCTCTCTCTCTCCCATCTCTCGGACAGAGTGAAGCAGGTGTGCGTGAGTTCCACATCATCCAGGTGTCAAGCTGCAGTCGACAGTGGAGGTTACACAAGTGTATCAACCCCTACAAGGACAAAGGTACGCACGTAGGTGTGTGTACCTGTGTGTACACACAGGTACACACCAGTGAGGGAGGAAGGAGGGAGGAAGGACTGCGTGCTTGGTTGCCATTGGCCTGCTTGCAATGTTTGTGGCGTATGGTCGTATGGTTCGGGGAAATGAATGGGAGTCAACGGAGGCTGAAGGAGGAACATCCTCCCTGAAGTAATTGTCAATAGGGGGTGCTAATGTCCCTTTACTGAGGGAAACGACCATTACATATACAAAGGCATTAAAGTAGTCATATTTAAGGGCATTAGTTCATTAGTAGTCTGGGCAAAAAATCATGTTGCTAACCTATAAATCCCTACATGGTTTACACCCAAAATATTTAACTGATATGCTTCCACTACATAAGCCTTCTAGACCACTAAGATCCTCTGAGACCAATCTGTTAATTATCCCCAGGGTAAACACGAAACATGGAAAAGCAGGATTTAGTTACTATGCAACAAATAGTTGGAATAAACTCCCAGAGGATTTAAGACTTGCCCCAACTCTGAGCACCTTTAAAACAAGACTGAAGACTTTTATGTTTGCTTTAGCTTTCTGCTAAATCTTAAATACATTGCACTTTCTAAAAAGCTTTTTTAACTTTGCCTTTATTTTCTATTTTAATCCTTTTTAACTTTCTATTTTACCCATTTCTTTGCATATCTTTTATTTTACTTATCTATTATTTTATTTTATTGTATGACAATGTTTATATGTGAAGCACTTTGAGTCTGCCGTGTGTATGAAAAGTGCTACATAAATAAAGTTGCCTTGCCTTGCCTTGCCTTTAAGGATAGTGGTGCTATCTGGATCAAAATGACCTTAATTTGCCTTTGTTTAAGTTTGGCCATTCCACCTAACACAGCCTCGCTATCGATGAGAGGAACTGCTTACTAAGTGTGTGTGTGTGTGTGTGTGTGTGTGTGTGTGTGTGTGTGTGTGGGAGAGTTCTGGATGCGGCTTTGGCTGTTGGCCAAATTTATTCCCTGCAGTACTGCGAGTGTGACAATCACTGTACTCATTGAATGCTCATTTGTTTGTATTTGTTCAACATAGAATTCAAACAGGAACAAATTTGTCTTCAGCATTTTAGATTTATGAACAAATACTTTTAGTTTGATGGATTAATGTGCATAAAATCATGGTGAAACTGGAAATGATACGATGCAGTTGCGTGGGTTTTCCTAAAGTAACGTCATCATATTGTGTCTTCCAAAGGGCATTTAAAATAGCGACGCCAATTTCCTTAATATGAGGATATGAAAAGCTGCCCCTGCAATATTGTACAGGAAGTGTGTTAGGGCGGGGCGTGCTGAAGGTCACCGGAGCGCTTCCCTGGCCAAGCATACCTTTAATGAATCAGCTTAGCTAATTGCTTTGTCTGCTTTCTCTTGTGATGCCTCCCAGACTGTAAGCTCACCAGCAGAGAACGGGCCAAACTGTGTTTCCGGGCGGCCAGATGCAAACCCCTCAAAGGTAACCATCGACGCATTGCATGTGTGAGATATCAAAGTATAAATATGAATGATTGTCGTGGAAACGTTAATCCTAAATATATTATAAAATTAAATACAAATGATATCAAAATTATAAACCTTGTTTATATAATTCTTTTGTCTATTGAAAATTAATTTCTATACATTCTCCTTGGACCTAGAGATACCCCCCTTACGGAAAGGTGCAAGGTGTTGAGATAGTTTTCATTCACAGTGCCACGAAGCCTCTTACTAAGGCCATGCCAATCTACTGACTTCTTTGTTGTGAGGATTCCTTTAACTGTCTTGCAGCCTTGTAGACATATCCACTTCCCCCATAGTGTATTGCAAATCAACTTGGTCTCTCCCACCATGGCTGTACACCCATTGTGTCATAGAATATTTGCTTGGTAAATTGCTGCCTGTATCTTCCCATGGTCATGCTCTACATTTGAACCATTTGAACCATTTCGCTGTCAAGAAGAGTACTAAAAAAATTGTTATTCTTCAACGGTCAGAACACCTTCCAAAGTCTATGTATTTCTCTTCCCCTCAGCTACCTCGACCACAGAAGATAAATTCACGTTTGCAGACCTGAACCTTGGAAATGAACGAGTGAGTATCAGGAAGGACTAATTGATCCTTTTCGCAGCTGTCCATGCTAGACAAACACAGGTCGCTCACATCATGAATCATGGGTCTGCTACCCCCAAGTACCTGGACACCGGTAGTGGTCTCAACTAGTCATGCGAAGAGCGCCACCTGTGTTTGTCCTACGATGACGGCTCTGTCGAAAGGGTCTATTGAGTAGAGCACAGGATAAACACACCATGATCATCAGCTGGCTGCTCTGAAATGCAGATGTTCATGCTTGCACTTCTAGATTTGGATGAAAGATAAGACAACACCAAAGACTAAGAGTTAAGTTACAACTAATAACAAATTACTGAGTATTACCAGCTGGTCCATGTCTCACATGGGATACATGGGTGTTGAAAAATGGGTGTTTCTCTTTTTCTTGCCTCTAAAAGTATTTTGTGTGCAAAAAAAAAAAATATTTGACATAAATTAGATTTCCACAGTGAAAAATACACAAGTGTATGTTTGACTGTAATTGAGCTGCTTGTCCTATACTGAAATAGCTACACCATCGTATTAGACCCCATTCCTGATTCCCCTCCTCTGTCAGATCGTCAGCTCCACCACACCGTGTGCAGACTTCTTCTTCCGCTGTTGCCCGAGCGACCCGGTGAAGAAAGAAGGTCGGGCTGGGGGCCTCTCGCACCCCTCCAGCAGAACCACTGGTGGACACTGGACCTGGGGTGGGGGTCCGATCGAGGCGGTGGTCCGGACGTGCAACGAGCTGGACCTGAATATCATTGTCCTCTGGAAGGTACAGTCATGGTACCACTCATAATCGTTTGGATTATGTGTGAGTGTGTTACCACTCATGATAGTTTAAATGAGGTTTGAGTGTGTTAACACTCATGATAGTTTAAATGAGGTGTGAGTGTGTTATCGCTCATGATAAGGTTTGAGTGTGTTAACACTCATGATAGTTTAGATAAGGTTTGAGAGTGTTACCACTCATGATAGTTTAGATGAGGTTTGAGTGTGTTACCACTCATGATAAGGTTTGAGAGTGTTACCACTCATGATAGTTTAGATGAGGTTTGAGTGTGTTACCACTCATTATAAGGTTTGAGAGTGTTACCACTCATGATAGTTTAGATGAGCTTTGAGGGTGTTACTACTCATGATAGTTTAAATGAGGTGTGAGTGTGTTACCACTCATGATAAGGTTTGAGAGTGTTACCACTCATGATAGTTTAGATGAGGTGTGAGTGTGTTACCACTCATGATAAGGTTTGAGAGTGTTACCACTCATGATCGTTGATATGAGGGTTGAGTGTGTAACCACTAATGATAGTTTAGATGAGGTGTTAGATGATGTGTTACCGCTCATAGATGAGGTGTGAGTGTGCTAAAGCATTTATTTGTGCATCTGCAGGCATACGTAGTCGAGGACAACAAGCAACTCATTCTGGAAGGCCAACTCCACGTGACTCTTCAAACGCTGGGCAAGGAAGCCTTCTCCCTCCCCCAGAAAGAGGTACGCACTGTCCGCACAAACACCAACACACACAAAGCATTTGTACCAGACTTGGACTTTATGGTTTCCTGACGGTGTTGTCATTTACTGAGTCATCCCTGTAGTGTATACTGTTTAGTGTTTGGCTCGGGCCCCAGTATGCACCCTTCAGATAACTCCCAGCCCTTTGAAAGCATCACATAAACAAGACACGCATGCCAACATTGTTATGCAAACTCAATTTGAAAGTCACATTCGGTAATGACAAGTGTTTTTTTGGTGGATTATGGCGGCATATCAATGCCAAAAATCTTGAGCAAATATAAGCCAATCAACCAACAAATCCGTGCCCGCGGATCGTTATTGCGAGCACGTTCACGGGACGCAGTCTATCTCTGCTCGCGCGATGCAATTATAAAGCCTGTGAGGAAAAGGAGATTAATTGAGAGCACACAAAAAGGGAAGCCGCTGGCAACTGACGCCCCCGTGCGCACAAAGGCGGTCTTTGCTCGTGCCCGCAACCTGTTTTCCTACTCACTCGGATTATATATATACAATATGTATATATATGTCAATGTAGTGATCTCCCAGAGCACTCCCTCCTTGTTTCTGCCGGCACCAAAAGAGCTCTTCAGGCCTTTGTATCAAAAAACATTTTGTACAATTGTCTGTAATTTAAACCACTTAAAGACCTGTGTGAATCACTGTGTATCCATTTGCTCCCCTTTCAAACCACCTCCCCTCCCCCCCTAACCGTACCCCACAAACCGCCCCCTCACCACCACATCATCACTCCTCTTTCTTCTTTTAATCAGCCGATTTTCAAACTCATCTGAAGCTGTGATCGAGCAGGGTTTACATCTGGTGGGTGCTAGCAGCTAGCTAGCTGTCGATTGTTCTTCATAAAGAGCAGGTGAAATCTGCCTCTTCTGACATCCCAAGTGGGTGTGTACACCTATGTGTGCTGGATAGATCAGTCCAGCACACACCTAGTTTGAAAAGCCCACTTGGGTTGTCAGAAGAGGCAGATTTTCAAAACGGCTTGTAACGGCTCATCACGCTCAAACCTTGTGGTATAATATGTCACCTTTTTAGAAGTGTGCTTGTGTGATGTTACCCAAGAAATCTTCTAAGCACTTTGAGAGGTGTTTGGACTTGGCTAATGTAACCAATCACATCAGGGATATTGTAATCATGGCTGGCTCCGCCCAGTCGGCCCACCACCTCACGCAGAGAAAGGATACCGGAGCGAGCAGGAAAACACTTTGCGAGCGCGAGAAGAAAGACAGCATTTGTGCGCATAGGAGTGTCAGTTTCGTGCTGCTTCACAAACTTTTCGAGGCTGTATTATTTCTCTAGCGTGCGGTAAAACCGCCCACAATAAAATCTTTTGTGCATGGATGTGTGAGTTGTGCCAAGTCCTTTTCCAATCAGGATTTCTGGCTGTGATATCCCGCCGTAGCAATCTGCCGGCCAGAGTTTTTTTCATGTGTTTTTCTTGAATGAATTAAACGTCCATACAGTTAATTGAATCTTAGCTTTAATTCTGCTTTTGATGGAAATGATTATAAGGCATATAGAATACTTTGCTCAAGTGTGTATCGCATGTGTCTGAGAGCACCAGAGAGAACTTCGTGGAGACACGACGGATTAAAGAGTGCCTTCGCTGATTAAAATCCCAACCTCCTCACCTCAGTTGTGGGATGCTCGCACTAGTCTAAAATTAGCTCTTCTTCGATCCAGAGGAGGAACAAGATGTACTTCTCTCAAGAAAGGGGCCTGATCCATTCCCCATATACTGTATGTATAAGGGGAATGCATTCTTATTTTAACGCGATTCAAAGAAAAATACTCACACAATTCTCTTTTAACTGTAATTCTGAAAGGTTTTACCCACAGGAGGTCAACATTCATATCAGATTTAATATCTGTTTTTAGTTCCACTTACATGACATTCAATTAACCTTGCAGTAAGTGACAGCTGGTTTACAATTCCCAAATAAATATAATATAATATAGTCAATATAACTCCCTCAAGATCACTTGGTCTAGTTTTTGCTTATTAAGTACATTTGGTATGAATGATTGTGTCATCGAATTTGATAAACTCATTTAACTTAAATTGGAGTGGTTTTAAAAAGACATTAAAAGAATTTGATTAATCGTCAGTTAACTCACCAACACTGCGATTAATCACGATTAAAATTGTTAATCGTTTGACAGCCCTTATAGTTGCACATGTGCAGTCATTTCCACCACCACCTGTGGAACACAGCCTTCCATCTGTTGCCAAGCAACTGCTCCCGTGGCTCCATGTTCATTCATGTTCAGGGTGAGGGAAGAGTACGTGCTTTTTATAGCTCCACGTTCCGTATTTCCCCCCCTTTTTTCCACCCCCTTTCCTTTCCCACTCACGTTCTTCCCCATCGCTCCAACGTGGGTTCTTCTCCATTCATCCAGGTAGAAATTGAAAGTACCAGCAGCTGTGGTAGAGGCTACGATTGTTGACTTCTTTTACTAAATACTTATTACTTTAAGCCAGGGGTCTCAAACTTGCGGCCCGGGGGCAAATTGAGGCAGGCGGGATTAAATATTGTGGCCCCCTACTTGACATCAAAGTTTAATGTTAGTGCGGCCCACGCGTTGTTGTCAAACGCACAATTTTGCTGAGACGCTTGCCAAGCTTTTTTATCACTTGTGATAGCTGATTGCCGGGACAGTCCCAATTTTGAGTTACGTATCCTGAGTCCCGACAAAAGCCAAAGGACGCTAAAATGTCCCGGTTTCCACCAGCCACTATGAAATGTCCCCTGTTGTCAGCGATAACATAGCCATCGTGATCTAATTATATCCCGATCATTAACTTAGATTTGGTCAGTTGTGCTACATTTTTTTGTTGAATACTTGATGTGGCCCAGCCTGACCCAGACTCTACCTCCAGCGGCCCCTAGGTAAATTGAGTTTGAGACCCCTGCTTTAAGCCAATACTGACTAACACTGAACCTGCTAGGCTGGGTACCGCCAGCTAGTTAGCATGTTGTTCTGACTATCTGAGCAGCATACTACCAAACCGCTAGCCCTTAATATTTTTAAGTCAAACAAATGAAGGGAAGTTCCCTCCTAAAAATGTGAGACGATGTTGGACAGTGGCTACACAGCAAGTTGGTGCAAGGATGTATTAGTCGCCAGGGAACCAGACCAATCTGCTGGGTTTTATTCGCTCTACATATGCGTCTGGCCCCCCCCCTCCCTTTAAGGCAGATTTCAAGTAGACCGGGCCAATCACAAGTTCAATAAAATAGAGGGTGTATTTAGTATGATGACTATGAAAAGAGTGGGACTATGGGAGTGATTTTTATCATAAACAACCAAGATGGCTGCTGCTGATCCGTTGTCTCGTTGCTCTAATTGGTTGCATGTATATCCAAGTCCAGAGGCATTTTGGGTGTGCAACCGTTGATGACGTTCCTTAAAAAACAAAATTGAAAAGTGGGTTTCCAGACGAATTGGTCTGGCGATGTTCTGCTTGTGTATTGGTACGATGAGGGGTGAATTAATTGGTGGGGTGTGTCATGTCCACAGGAGGCTCAGGAAATGGTGCTGCTGAAGTTCAAGCCAGACTTACCTCCCCCTGTGATCCAGCCCTCTGTGGAGCAACTGTCCACCCTCATCAAGACCAACCTGCACTACCCCGAAACGTACAGCCACCCGTTTGTCCACGAAAGGTGGGATCTCCCGCTCTCTCATACACATACACACACACAAACACACACCCGGAGAGGCAGAAATCAAGGCTGATCCAGCTTTGTACCGACTTGTGCTTCTCAGGTTGGCCTGAAAGCCATGTTGGTTGGCCAAGGCACACTTTTGCCTGACATAACCACACCTTTTCTCTTTTTGTTTGTACAATTATGCACATCATGTGAAATCATACAACTGCCTAAAGCAACTGTTCTATGGAACCTACGTGGACCTAAGGTGTACTGATGCTAAGGGTCCTATGCTAGGTGTTGCATGTCTCTAGTTCAAGCAACGTTGTTCCTTGGACTTGAACATTAATTGAAATTACCTTAATTTTACAAATAATACCAACTTAAAAATAGTAGCCCATCTTAGACCTGTGGCTCAACTTAACACAAGTCTCTCTCTCTCACTCACTCACTCACTCACTCACTCACTCACTCACTCACTCACTCACTCACTCACTCACTCACTCACTCACTCACTCACTCACTCACTCACTCACTCTCTGACTCACTCACTCACTCACTCACTCCCTCTCTGACTCACTCACTCACTCACTCCCTCTCTGACTCTGACTCTGACTCTCTCTCTCTCTCTCTCTCTCTCTCTCTCTGACTCTGACTCTGACTCTGACTCTCTCTGACCCCCTCCAGGCTCTGTGTTGTACCGGTCACCCTCACCATGTCCAACTGCGCCTTGGCTGAGGTGGAGGTCCTCATAGACCTGCGACACAAAACCATCAGGTCAGTCTCCAGACAAAGGACGTCTGTGTGTGTCACTCTTTACAGATCACTACATTCGGCCCTAACATAGAGTATAACTAGAAAAGGTGAGGTATGTAAATGCATGTAACTGCTATAGGTCAAGCTAATCTCCCTTTGTTCTTTGAAATCATTTATTTTGAAAACTCAAAATAAACTTTAGTATATATATATATATATATATTTTTTTTTTTTGTTAACCCCAAGTATTTTATAACGATTTGTACTTGCTAAGTGTTTCCGCTATGAACCTATCTATAAGCCATACAGACGCGTACATTGTCATAGAGCAGTCGTTGGCAGCTCAGCGCCACGGACTCCGTTCAGTCATTGACTACTGCATTCCCCTTTCCCTTTTAAGTTCTAGCAGATCAGTGCCTTGTGAATGACTATTTAAGCAGTAGCTGAGCGGTCTTAAAGGGAAGACTCCCTTGGCAATGTTTTAATGCTAAGACCAGTATACACGCCCTCTTCGGTTCTTGCTTTGTCTGCACTTTCTGTTCCCTAAACGGTTGGCTTGCCTCCTGATCTGTGTCTCCGTTCATTGTAGGGGAGAATCATCAAACTATTATAATCGGGTTGGACATTTTTTAACATATATTTATTATATTCATTGTATGTTTTAAGGAAATCAAATCAGCTGGATAAATAATAGTACACTATTTTCGAACATTTCTTGTTCCTTTTTCAGGGGAAATTTTAAAGTTCTCAGTTACAAAGTGTTTTTAGGGTGAAAAATGCTGATTAAATGCATCATGTTTTCAAACTCCATAAATAATAGTTTTAAAGGGGACTTATTATACCACCAGGTGTGAGTGTGATTAGCCTTACAAGCCGTTTCGAAAATCTGCCTAATATGACATCACTAGTGGGCGTGTCCACCTAGATCTGTGCTGGATAGATGAGCAATGTTTACTTCAGTCCACTGGGTAGGCTGGTAGATAGATCTATCCAGCACAGATCTAGGTGGACACACCCACTAGTGATGTCATATTAGGCAGATTTTCGAAATGGCTTGTAAGGCTAATCACACTCACACCTGGTGGTATAATAAGTCCCCTTTAATAATCGTAATGATCGCCCTAGCCCATTGTAACCCGCCTGTATCCCCACTCCGCCCTCCAGCCCCGACTCCACGGAGGTGCACGGCACGTTCACCTGGCTGGGCCAGACGCAGTACCGGCGGCGGCTGCGGCCGCAGGAAGTGGCGCCGCTGCCGCTGCGCGCCTGCTTCCTGCACGCCGGCGTCTACAACCTGAGCACGCCGCGCGTCTTCGCCAAGTTCACGACCCCGACGAGGAAGGAGGAAGAGGAGGGGGGCGTGGCGGTGGAGACCAGCCAGCAGGCGGCCAGTCCGGCCCTGATCATCATCACCAGCCAGGCCTGAGTCCGTCAGCCTCTCCCCCCCCCCTCGGCACCTCGTCCCTCACACACGTCAGCGGCAGGGGGCCGGCGAGGCAGGATGTTGACATGTGTGGCTCGGTGACGGGGGGCTCACCAGCCACAATGTTTCATCCAGAGCATGCCACCTGGGTACCCCTTTACACACACACACACACACACACACACACACACACACACACACACACACACACACACACACACACACACACACACACACACACACACACACACACACACACAGCGCTTGCCACCCCCCCCCCAAACAATGCATTTAAAGTAACACTCGTTACTACACCAAAAACAAGACACGTGACACGGATGGACAAACTGGACCAGAAGAAACCATACTGGCCATGCAACCGCCCCGACCCCATTAAGAATCACTACCCCCTCACTCCATGGGGAGTCGATGACTCGCGATCCAAGCTGAGCCACTTCAGGGTTCCCTTTTTTCCAACCAACAAACTGAGAGCTCAGCTTACCCCCTCAGAAAGCCCCCCTCTCCTCCTCCTCTCCAGTTGTTGTGATCAGGCTGTTGTGTATTTTACTCGATTGTTGTCGTTTTTCTTTTTTTCTTTTTGAAATTATGTATTATATTTATATAACAAATTAAGTGTAAATAGAAAAGAAATAAAATGTAACCAATGACCAAATTGGTGTACGTCGTCCGTCTTGCATGCAGAAGCACAGGCAGGTGCATGCAGAAGCACAGGCAGGTGCATGAGGCCGCATTACAAATACGGAGGGTGGAAATGTGCACAGAAAACGCTAAAAGCTCAGGAAAGGAAGCCCTATCCATTGCACTGATCTAAAGGGCTGCTTATGGTTCCACGTCGACCCAACGTAAGGGGGATATGGACCCATAACCTCCTTGTGGATCCTCCTTGCGTCAACCACAAGGGCCTGACTTGCGCCTCCCAAAAAAATGTACCTTGTATCAAGGGGACGCAGCAGTAAGGGCTGTGATGGTCCGCTCACTAAAACCCGATGCAGAACCAAGACAGGTTCACGACCGCGTTGAAGCGTCCATGTGGTCATTGCGTTGTGTCGAATGTCGATGTGGAAGCATATTACTGACCGAAGAGTAGAGAGGTCTGAGTGATCCGAGCGATGACTCTTTGTACTCCGGGCTCATTTTCAATCAGCTCGTGAGCCTCAGAGGTTGGTGCGCTTGTTTACATTCTCAGATTAAGATTTCAAAATAACGAGGAATTAAGAAGTTATGTATGTATGTTATAAACTAAAGATGGGGTTGAAGTAGGCTACTTAATTGACTACGGACTACATGCTAAAGACCGCTGGATCCCAGAGGTAAGTATACCTCTGCAGAGAATCATGGCTGTTTCCTGGGTTGAACGAGCAGGATAAAGGTTATTTTAGTTTACTAAAGGGGTGACCAACTACAATGACGTGTTTGCTACCCAACCATACAGTATGACCTCTCTCTCACCTATATTAGCATTGCAAAAAAGCTCTCAAACAATATAATATAATATAATTCTTTATTTTCATTGCACAGGATACAACGAAATTGGATCGCAGTCCTCTGCTAGAGCACTTCACATCACACAATTGCCGATGTCATATATTGGTAGTTTAATTTACATGGATTTACCACATTAATTTCGTTATAATCCATCTTTATTAAATAATGGTTTCTGATTGGTCAATACCGGCGGTCTGTTTTATCTCAACAGACCGCTTCTATGATTTAAAGACGGGTGCTATATGGACGCTATTCCCAGTCATACCAGATAATCGTTTTAGCAGAAGCAATAAAATAACTTTTTCTTTACCGATAAAATATTGATTGTGTTGGTTACATACTTTTCAAAGATTTTATTTCGTTATTAAATCACCTTGTGTGAAGGTTAAGAGAACCCAGACGAGAAGCATTGTTGTCTTGAAACACAGTGCGGTCTATTCCTCAATGACGGCTCGACGTTATCCCCCTCCTTGAATCCTGCGTCCTACTCCTCCCTCCAACATTTAAGAGGTGCTTAATTAATGTGGACATCTATGGATGACACAAATGTATTCACTTGGAGACCGCCGATTATTTTAATTAAATGAAAGGATGGGTGTGGGTGGGGGGACAGCATCCACTCGGGCAGGGCTGCAGCGGACAGGTGCCACAACCCAAATCTGAAATCTGCTGTTGTCAAAAAATACATGAATGAATTTCAGAATTGGAATATAAAGGTCTCTGATATTCGAAAGCTTTAATAATTCAACTTAAAGCCATGTAATTAGAATTGAATCACCCAGAAGTTTACATTATTGATTTTGTAATGTGCTACGTCATCATCTAAGCATAAACAAGGTTTCAAACTACGTTATTTAACACTTCTGTAATTAACTAAATTAATAAAAAAAATATTGATGCATTAATCTAAAACAAAATAGGTCTACCTCACATGGTCATGCCTCATATATAGTCTCTCATAGGATGAGAGGTAGCAGACGCAGGTTTGTATGTAGGTAGAAAGTAGCCTGTATGTTAAACATTTCAAAACATCAGATCAAAGGATCCAGTGTAACGGTTGTTAATTTGCCATTACTACGAACCTCTTATTGCCTCGAGCGTTACGTCGCGCGTGAGCGTCTGGTCTCCGCAGCGGCCAGACCGCAGGAAGAACCAGCTGTGCGCGTCACAGACGCTCGAGCGAGACGACTTCGAAGAGCTCTGCTACCTTTTTTGTTGCCGTGTTCCTATCGCTTTTCCAGGTGTCGAGATGGGGTACATTTGTGTTTGCTGTGAGCACAAAAGACGCGCAAACCATATTTCATATTTTGTATACGTATTGCTGTCTGTTTCTCTATCGTGTGTCCTAAATCATTTTTGTCCATTTTCTTTTAAATAATGACGATTTCGTGTTTTCCAAAGCGACGGATGGCCTACAACGTGAACTTTGGGCAACATGCGCTCCGGCGTGGCAGTGGACCTCGTCTTCACTGCCGGCACGTGAGGTGGTAGCGCGCGGGAGTCGCTGGACGGGCGGTGTCTGAAGAAGCGTTCACACGGTGAGGCCACACGCAAAGTGAAGACTGCTTTGGTGGAAATAGCTGCCTATTAGTGTCACCAATGTGTGAGTAGTTGTTAAGTGTTTCTTATGAAGCTTGCTTGGAACATTTTAATAATGCGAAGTATTCATTAGGGGGTTAGAATCATAGGATTTAAACTAAGGTTGTATGAGTGGTGGTTCTTCTTCCATCGCTCATTTTGACCTGACTCTTTCTAGGATCGTTGATCATCTGAGATGTGACTCATTCAAACTTGCAGCCTATTTTTTCCCCATAAGCATATGCAAATATTATCGTGCTATTGTCTATAGCCCTTAAAATCTGTGATAAAAATCTTTTTCCATAAATAATTAAGCAATATTCATGCCCTATTTTCTAACTGTTAATGTTTAAAATATTCAAGATATATTTATATATAAAATAGCCATTGTGATATGCCTATTTTGATGAATGCGGATCCCATAACCAATCAGTAGGCCAACAGTAGTATTCTTATTACTACTAAAATGAAAACCAAAAAAGCTGAAGAGTTTGCTGAGGGCTAATGAGGATCACGTGACTACAACCAAGTCTAGTTGCTTAGGAACCAGCAATTTTAGAGCAACCCAATTAGGAGGTCACCTAGGCTGTCCACACCAATAATGCCATGAGTTGGCCATAGTCTACATGACAAAAATACATGTTACTTTGATCAAACTGTGTGTGTGTGTGTGTGTGTGTGTGTGTGTGTGTGTGTGTGTGTGTGCATGCGTTTGTGAGCGTGCATGTGTGTGGGCGTGTGCATGTGTGCACGTGCGTGTGTGTGCATGTGTGTATGTGTGTGTGCAAGCGTGCATGTGTTTGTGTGTGTGTGAGCGTGCATGTGTGTGTGTGTGTGTGTGTGTGTGTGTGTTAGTATGTGTGTCGCCGCGTGCACGTGAGTGTATCAGTCATAATGTGGATTCAGTGGGTTGAAGACAACAGCACCTTCCACTCCACCATCCCAGAGGCAGCAGACCTGGTGGTGGCCAGCATCTACACCCTCTTTGGTGAGATGTTTTGTGTCTCGAAGCGCACTTATATTTACAGTAAAGTAAAGCAATTTCTTACATATTGATATATGTTATTGTGGGGTTATGGCAGGCTAGGGTTTGTAATTACTGCAACAAACAAACGGATCAAAGGATTTATCAGCCCCAATAATGTGTTTATGCAATTTTGGTGGCCCAATATTGTAGGTCCAGTACATATGGCTGAAAGTCTGAAAACATTGAACAGTAATACAGTTACACAAATACACAAATAGAGGGAACATACCAGTGTCCTACACAAGTGAAGGCAGGAAACTCAGCAGTGTATAGTATAAGGAAAATGTATGAAGAATAAAATCAAAGGAATTTCCACTGACTACATGTGTATTCTTATTGATTGAAGCTTTTGTCCACTCAAACCTGCCACTGCGTATAGTAAATAGAAAAAATGAAAAACATAAAGTTATTCACTTTTTACACATACATACACCCAGAGGGCCAGCTATTCATTTACTTTATTGTGTTTTAAAGTAGATATCTCTTTTATATTATATAGCCCTTCTATTTAAAGTGAAATAGTAGAAAGCAAATACAAATATTAAGTAACCCTTAATAATGCTTAAATTCAATCAATAAGCAATGATTCAATTCAATCAAGGATAGAAACAGTTTCAACAATGCCTGTTCAAAGTGTGTGTGTGTGTGTGTGTGTGTGTGTGTGTGTGTGTGTGTGTGTGTGTGTGTGTGTGTGTGTGTGTGTGTGTGTGTGTGTGTGTGTGTGTGTGTGTGTGTGAATGCGTGCTTGTCTCTGTCAGGTGTTTGTTCTTTACTAGGCAACGGCATGCTTCTGTACGTGTCCTATGAGAAGAGGCCGGGGCTGAAGCCGGCCGAGTTCTTCATCATCAACCTGGCGGTCAGCGACCTGGGCATGACCCTGAGTCTGTACCCTCTGGCCGTCACCTCCAGTATCTACCACAGGTAAATGCACACACACACACGCACGCACGCACACACACACTTAAAATTACCATTGAGTCACTTTCCTCCTATGTCACTCCATATTCAGGCTCGGTCAGACATCTTCAACCAGCTACCACAGACGTGGTTATAAAGCAACAAGGGCACTAACTTGGGAATGGTTGAAAAATATAAACTATCTATGCAATATGGACATTATAACAATATTTTACAGAAATGTAAAATAACCGTCATCTTGCTCTCCTTTTCCCCTGTGTGTATGTGCTTGTGCATGTGTGTGTGTGTGTGTGTGCACGTGCGTTTCCTTCCAGGTGGCTGTACGGTGAGGCCGTGTGTCTCCTGTATGCGTTCTGCGGTGTGCTGTTTGGCATCTGCAGTCTGAGCACCCTGACGGTGCTCAGCACCGTGTGCTGTCTGAAGGTCTGCTACCCGCTCTACGGTGAGGCTCACACACACCCCAGCACCGCGCGGGGACCACAAGAGGGCCCCTGTGGCTGTGGTGCGGGCTTAAAGGGGACGTGTTATACCACCAGGTGTGAGGAGCCGTTACAAGCCGTTTTGAAAATCGGCCTCTTCTGACATCACAAGTGGGCGTGTCCACCTAGATGTGTGCTGGATAGATCAGTCTGACAGCCTACCCAGTGCACTGTATCTAACCGTGCTCATCTTTCTGTCACATATCTAGGTGGACATGCCTAATTGTGATGTCAGAAGAGGGAGATTTTCAAAACTATAATATAATTATTATAGTTATAATATGGCACCCTTAAGCACAGTGCCTATCATGGTGAGAAGGATTCATGTTATGAGAGTAACTACACAATAGACCACACATGGGAACAAACTGGCATGTTAGGTATGGCAAAGATAGTCCTTGTACTACTATTTATGGGATACTATTAGGGCGGTGTAGACTCATCTAATAATAATATATTATTGACCATATTAAATTGGTAATGACTGCTCAACTCGTTGAAAAATGTGTTTTGAATGTAAGATATTAAACATAGTTTTAAAAACCTTAAAGGGAACTCATCACGCTGGCTATTTTCATCTTTAAGGGAGTACTGCCTCATACGTGTGGTGAAACACTTGAGATCTTCAGCATTGAGTCGAACGTTTTATATCATTGGTACCGAGATTTTCCCCGTTGGAGCGTTTTGGAAAAAGCACATAAACGTTCCAACTCTACTGGCAACTCTCCACACACACATATGAATCAGTACCCCCTTATACTTGAAAACAGTAGAGCATGACGACTCCCCCTCTAACCACCAAATAAACCGTCACAGGCAAGCGCCTGAGCCCCGCCCACAGCCGCCTCCTGATTGGCTGCTGCTGGGCGTACGCGCTGCTCTTCGCCTGCTCCCCGCTCCTCCACTGGGGGGCGTACGGGCCCGAGCCCTACGGCACGGCGTGCTGCATCGACTGGCGGCGGTCGCGGCGCGAGGCCGGGGCGCGCTCCTACACGCTGGCGCTGTTGCTGCTGTGCTACGCCGCGCCCTGCTGCGTCATGCTGCTCTCCTACGGCCACATCCTGCTGACGGTGCGGGAGTCGCGCCGCGCCGTGGAGCAGCACGCCGTCTCGGCCGCCACGCGCCGCACCGGGAGCCTGCAGGCCGCCATCCTTAAGGTGGGGTCGATACACACCGCACACACACACACACACACTGGCCCGGCCCTTAACCACGCTATCCGTTAGCCGCTGTTGGATCCAAGGCTGATAAGGCGTGCCACGAGTTCGAAAGACGACTCTGAACGATCTTGACGAATGGCTTGGTTATGGTTCGACGTCGATCCAACGCGAGGGGGTTTACGGACCCATTAAAAATGTTAACCTTGCGGCGAGGCGACGCAGCAGGCAGGGCTGTGATTGGTCCGCTCACTAAAACCCGACGCAGAACCAAAACATGTTCACGACTGCGTCGAAGCGTCTGCGTGGTGGTCATTGCGTTGTGTCGACGCGGAACCATAACTGATCCTTTAAAGCCGCGATATGTAATAATTCAACTAGCTTGTAGCTTAAACTGGCATGGACATAAAAAACATCACAAGCCAATGTAGCGTCCAAAAATCATGCAAATTAAAAGATCCTCGTGCATTCGATTAATTTCTCCCATGAGGGGGGGACTGATGAGGGCTTTCTTCATGCCAACCTTGTTTTCTGGATCTCTTTCTCTCTCCCTCACCTCTTACATCTCCCCTCCTGTGTCTCCCCTCTCCCCTTCGGCACCACCAGCTCAGTGTGGCCGTCTGTATCGGCTTCCTCTTGGCCTGGAGTCCCTATGCCCTGGTGTCCATGCTGGCTACCTACGGACACGTCGAGTCCCTGCCCCCCATGGCGTTCGCCGTGCCCGCGGTCTTCGCGAAGTCCTCCACACTCTACAACCCTCTGATCTACCTCCTCCTCAAACCCAACTACCGCCACCTCCTGAGCCAACACCTCCTGGCGCAGCGCAAGAAATGCCCGCGTCTGCTCTGTCCGCCCCGCCTCCCCCTCTGCTCCTTCCTGGGCTCCTTCTCTGACTCTGCCCCCCCGTGTTCTGACTCCGTCCCCCAAGCCCAGGCCACACTGGGCCCCTCCCACTGTGACTGCGGGCAGTGCGCGGACACCTTTGAGTGTTTCAAACACTATCCTCGCTGCTGTCACGGCAATGTCAAGGCCTCGCAACCCGTACCGGGTGGGGGGTGGGTGCCTGGAGCCGGCCTGGCTCCTGTTCAGGCCGGCTTCTCGACCAATAGGAAGAGAGTAGGAGTGACGTTCTGCGATCAGAAGAACATTCAACAGGAGAGTGAGCTCCCCCTGGAAACTGTTTCCAAATAGGTCAAGACCCTCGAGAGTCACACATAAAGGGAGAGGATACTGCCTGGTAGATTATGGTTTAAAAACAACAGTTTAAGAAACCTGATTGTGAGCAAAGCATATTGCTAATGTCTATTGTTTTCTATCTTTTTTTATGATATCGTTTAAAAAAGGCTTTGCCTGCTACACTGTTCTGCTGTTGGGATTGAATAAATCCCTTCCACTGTTGCATTGTGGGAGCATGTTTTGTACTGAAGGGAAATTAGAATTGAGCGGAAGTACTTAGGCGGGCGGAGCCAGGCTAGTTCAGTTTCAGATCCAGTGAAGAACCCGGTACTTCTTTCGACATGATCAATGGAAGCAGCAGATTGAGACCAAAATACCAGATGCAAACTGGACGACAGCCCGAGAGCTGAGGGCTGTCCACTGGGTGTCTAGGGGAGGATGAACAATATGGCTCTTCATTCAGGACAATTTGAAAACATTGAGCTAATCCATCGAGATCACAAGTTACCTCAGCTGTGAAAAAAACAACCTTGTATCTGCAACCTGCAGTCCTTTTGCTCCATTAACACCGACATCTTGGGAACACGCAACTCAGGGACAAACCAAACACGTGCAACAGCAACAACAGTTAAGGTTGAACCAGCAGTAGCTCAGTGAGCTTGTAAAGCCAACACACACTTAAATCCCTGTCAACGAATTAACCTCACAATAACTATATAATGCATACTACTTTGTGGTGCTCTAGCCAATCTTATTTGTTCAACATTGATGAGATGGCTGGTTTTTGCCATAAGCAAACATGGGTAATATATACTGTATTATGTTCATTTTAGTGTGTTATCTTTTATAGGTTTTGTTTGTGTGTATTTAGTGTGACGTGATGCACATTAAGAGGTTATGGTATTTATACAACCAATTTCCTTTTTAGAAGAGGTTTAATTTCCTTGAATTGGCCTGCACCTAACAAAAGGTATAATTTTTCTTTAGGGTGCCATGGCATGAAAATCTCAGTTTGAGGTTTTCTAACATAAATATGAGTTCCCCTAGCCTGCCTATGGTCCCCCAGTGGCTAAAACTTGCGTTCGGTGTAAAACGAGCACAAGGCGCGCTGATTTGGAATGTGAGTTTCTTATGTCGTCACACTGCAGTAAGCTCCTCCCCTTACTCTGTCTGGCCCGCCCAGAGACTTGGGCCGCCAATGAGACACGACCGTGCAAGCGCCATGTGTGTGTGTGTGTGTGTGTGTGTGTGTGTGTGTGAATACACACACTCAGTGCGTTAACGTGACCCTCAAGAAAATCAAATTATTGGGTTAGTCCAACTATGATTGGATTATTAAGATGCATGTAAACACCTTAGTCAAACTATATTCGAATCGAATCGAGTTACTCATTGTCGAATTAAGACAACTAGTGTGCGACTGGCTCGGAGTGGCTGTAACTCTGCACCACGGCTGAATTTCGGGAACGTCTTTGAATACTGTTAGTGGTCCACTGATACCTATATTAAAGCATCCATAAAATAGCATGTCATGGCACCTTTAAGGCTTACCAGTGCTCTGAACATTTCTCTTACCTTATTTCCTAACTCCGAACTAAACCTTTCAATGTGAATACAGCTTTACTGGTGTAGGCCTACATTCTAAAGGGTGTACTGTCCAAAAAGATTCTTCAGATAAAGCTGCATAGATCCATGGTCCGAGAGTGGAGTTGATTCATGCTCTCGGCATTCAGTGTGAACCCATGAAGTGAGATGTTTGATGATGCAGTGCTTTGCCACTAAAAAAGGTCTCGTTAGTCTCCATAATCCTAATATAACTTTGAATATATTTGGGTTTATAATATTTCTATTGTGTATTGATTTATTTTATGATTCATATCCACTGCAAAATAATATTTGAATAACATCTATTTTCCTTCGACATTTGATCCCTGACAGAAACCTAAACTGAACACGTCTGAAAAACATGTTAAAATGTAAAAAGTAAATAAAAGGAATTCATTTTAGAAAGGAATTATTCATACCATGGAAATTGCATTCTCATGCTTGATCATATTTGTATTTTATGCGTTATATTATCCATGGTAATTAAGGGAAAAATTATATTGGCATGTCACATGTATAATCTGTTTATTCGAGATTATATTTAGGTAATTTACATGAACCAAACAAGTTTTGTTTTCCTCTTACATTTTGAGTATGTAGCAACCAAGTGATGTGATGTGGACATGTAATAACATTCAACCTGACATGAAGGACAGACACGAGGTGGTTTTCAAGAACATGGCAATGGAGAGTTTATTTTCAGTTAACCAAAAAAAAAAAAGGTACAAAAACTGACAGTTAACAGCAGACTTAACTTCTTCCTGGATGATTCCCCAAGACTAAGAGCTTGACGTCATCACCAATGGTTCAACCTTGGCACGTAAAAAGTAAAATGTACCGTGTCGGAAGAATTATGGAACATTCTTCTGGCCAAAAAAAAGAGTGCTACAACTACAGCCGCATTTCATGAGCATGTGCAGAATAGTCATTCTATCTTTAGTAGATGATCTTATTTTCTAATCGAAAAACGTGATCTAAAGGAAAAAAAACCTGTCAGCTAAGGTTGATGTGCTCTTACCAGTTTATATTTTGCCCAGCTCCCATTGGTCATGAGAACTAGGGTCTTGCAGAGTCTAGTGCGGCCAAAGAGCACTACCTGCAGGGCATGTCTCCTCTGCGGTGATGGTGCCGAGGACCAGGAGACACATGCAGTGTCGGTACTGATTGGTAGAACGTGGATGGATACTGCTGTATTTTTAATTTCCTACATACTTTAAGACATGTAAGGGCCAGTTAAGAATATTGTTAGCCACAAGCCAATTATCAACTTGCACCTTGTGGTCGCATTTGGTTTCACAGAAGCAAAAGAAAAAGGGCCATGATAAATAGTTGTTTTTTGTAATGCCACTTGTTGAATAAAAACAAGACAAACAAAACATTTGAAATTATTTTTTCTCTGTTGAACATACTCATCCAGTTCGCAAGAATATTTAACACAGTAAGACTTAACACTGTAAAACTTAATCAGAACAAATATTTTAACCAGAGCATGTGCACTTAATTCAGTTTCAAAACAAACCAAATCACTTTTGATATATAATTTAAGAATACAAATTGAAAAAAAGGCCTGGAAAAAAAATCAAGGCACAAATATGAATACTGCAAAATTTAACATTGACGTTGCGCACTGGTGACGGTGGAATTCTGAAATGTTTCGAACTTTGTATCAAATAAAAATAAATAAAAAGACCGGACAAGCTGAACAGGATCATGTGGGATCTAAAAACAGAGATCCCACCAACACCTCTCTACCAAGGACGGCCGGCACCCCACGACATTACCACCACTACTTCTGAAGATGGATCTTAACCACAAGGGACGCATTTGGCCTTAACCTTTGAATGTGCCTGTGCACATTCAAAAGTGATGAGCCACATCTTTTTATGTTTGTTTTTTTCTTATTGATTTTGAGTCGTGGTCGTTACCCTGAACATAGCACAAATCCTTGGAGTAGAAAAGCGCTACACTGTAGCGCTAACTGGAAAAATCCTATTTTTGACATTAGGTCTCCCAAAATATTTTCTTACAAGTTATCTTTATTTAAATTTTTACTGCTTTTGAGAGGGGTGATCATAACAGAATAAGTGGGCGAGAAATCACCCATAACTTTCTCAACTTTGAATGGGTGCCACGACCATTTGGTTTATTCTAAATCATCCCGTTTCCATCCAGTAGTGCTAGCTTTCTAGGTGTCGATCCCTGGTTATGCCAACTGCAGTGGATGTCCCATAACTAAAGCATAGTAACCCATAAGCACCGGCATGAAGAACACCAACAGAGTTCTGACCCCAATGGACACATTTACCATGAGAGGTCAGAAACAGGAGGGAGGGGGGGGGGGGGGGGGGGAAATAGAGAGTTTTTGTATCAATGAGGCAAAAAATACAACACACAAAAATACTTTGGCACCGCTCACTTCTAAAACGAATGTCGGTCAATTAAGAACCACAGTTGCCTACCAACCAGATGGGCTGCAAACAATAAAACTGCTCTGTTTGTTGTCGTGTTCCTGAACCCAGATTTATTTGGTTCAGCAGTCGCTACTTCTTCTAAGGGAACACGTGTGTAAACATCTGCGGGCTGCTCCTAAACTCAGCATTGCGAACACATTCCAAATGATAATGAGGCGGATGGAGGTTCAACCCACTTGGCTAAGCGACTCTGCGTCACCAGCACAAAAAGGCAATGGCCGCCGTGTCGCGTTTGAGATGCAGACGTCCACATAAAACAAAATATAAAACAAACACGGTTACTATATCAAAAAACACATTGGTAAGGTCATAGCATGAATGCAAGGGTAAACATAAGGGGATAACGTGTGAAAAGGGGTTCACCATTGCCAACAAGTTTCTTTTATAGCACTCAAAGCTTTAACAAATTAAAGTTTTCATGGCCAAAGACTCACACAATGCCATTCAAGAAACACCACACATTGAAGCTAGGGTTCTCTCATTCTGGCCCATCTTATAGCCTTGTCAGCCTCGGAAAATAAGGACCACAACAAAGATTACCAACCAATAGAAACAACACTGTCTAGACAAAGCCATGACGATCCTACTTTTGACACTTCAGTTAGGGATTGCTGTGCACCAGGGCTTAAAGTACAGCATGGCAAGGGGTTGACTTCTGTCTCATGGTTCTGGTAGCCACAGATACTGACACTCATGCACACACATTCTCTCACACAAAAACACATTCTCCCTCTCACACAAAGACAGATTCTCTCTCTCTCACACACACAAACGCACACCTTTGTCCACCAATTGTGACACATCCCATGCCCAGTTCCCGACCTCGCCATACGTGTGAAGGGAAAAGGCATGGTGTAGTCACACGTCTGCTACTACTGTGAAACGACTTGCTCTTTAGGTTTCCACACAGTGCACCTCAAAAGAAATAAAAAGAAAAGTACCTCAACAAAAAGAAACTCAATAGAAATATACACATCTAGAAAATGATATCATAAATTATGTTTGGGGGGAGGAGGAGGAAAATAAACATCTGTTGAAAAGAAAAATTAAGGCATGCAAACGATAAATTGAAATCTAGGGATTTTGTTTTATCTTTTTTTTTTTCTATGCCAAACATCCTATACATATTTTTTTCCTGTAGGGGTTTCCTCCTAGATCTGGAACAAGCCACTCACTCATATGTTCAGTTCCTAAGAGAGAAAAGTAGCTGCCAAAAAAAAAAAATCTAAAACCCACTGGAATAACGCTTGTGCGTTAAAAATGCCGATATATACATACTAGTGTTCGCACACTTGAGCCGATATTCACAATACATGTTCTGTGCATGCAGATCTCAGCGATAGTGCAGCGAAAAACGAAACAAAAACACACAAAACGTTCGCGGCGCAGACAAGGAGTGCTTCTGCAAGAGGACAAATAAATACATAAGAAAAAGCTAAAAAAATACACAATTTTGTCACAGACATGTATGTCGACTCTTCTCGTTTCCTGCACCTGTTTTTAAGGAATATTTTCATCTCTCAGAAGAACGAGAAGATATGCTTTGGCAGAAAAATAAATTGATAAAAACAAAACGAAAGTGACCGTACACAAAGCGATACAGACCGGTTGGCGTTGGAGGGTGAAGACGTGTGAAGCGCTGAGCCGGGGTCAGGCCAGGACGCTACCGAGCCAACCCACATTTAAGGCGCCACAGCACAACATTAGCACCCCCCCCCCTGACTGCGCCCGGGGGGAGGGGGGGGGGGGGGGGGGGGGGGGGTAGAAGCTCCAGTGGTCCCAGAACACGCTTCGACATGCGATTCATTCCTTCACACGTCTCTCCGTTGCACTTCACGGCGCCACACACACACACACACACACACACACTTCCTCCATGTTCTTTTTTTTCTTCATCTTCCTCCATTTGGATTCCTCTTCAGAACAAAGTCGTTACAATGTTAACACCTGGCGTGTTAATGCCTAACCCTGTAAACCCCCCCCCCCCCACCCAACCCGGCCCCCACTCTCTTACCCTGCTCCTGCTTAACAGCAGGTCTGTCCCTGGGGGAGAAGAGAGGGGGGGGGGGGGGGCAGTACAGGGGGAGGGGGGGGGTATAACGATGGGGGGGATGGGTGAAACGGGAGAAGCTGTGCGTGAGTGTGTGTGAGTGCGTGTGTGTGGCGGGGGGGGGGGAGGGGGGTGTCAATAGTCGGCGATGGGCGCCAGCTCCGGCTGCAGGTCCACCGTGATGTTCTTGTAGAGGCCGTGCAGCGAGACGCGGGCCACGTAACGCAGGTTGTTCAGCCCATCCAGGTGCTGCCGCTCCTTGGAGTACCTCAGCAGCTTGTACCTGTGAGGTAGGGAGGGGGGGGGGGGGGGGAGAGGTAGGGGTAAGGAGGGGGTCGGGGTGGAGGGAGGGCCGATGTGATGGCGGGTGATGGAAGGAGGAAAGCGGGAAGCGGGGTGGGCAGCGTCCATAGAGCCGCTTTCATCTGCCCTACGGCTCGGACTCGTTGGGAGTACAGAGGGCCACCCCTCAACAGAGAGCTGCTCAAAATCTAAATCGAGAGGATCCGAGTGATCTCAATGTAGGTGAATGGTGTAAAAAAAAAAAGATAGATATCTTGTTTATATTGTGTACATTAACACAGTTTGGTTCACAACAAGAGTAGCACGGCCAGTCTACACGACAGTCTACTTGGTCCATAACATGAAAATAAAACTGCCAGACAGACCGACAACCATAGTTCCATCCTTGTCGTCGAGACCATCATAATCCTATCCATGCAAAGCACAGAGCAGTATGTTCTGGTCTTTTCATCTGCACTTGCTTTCGCGTCTTCAATTACCAGCAACATCTATTATCTTGTCCAATTGGTTATTTGCATTTTGATGCCGAGGAGCACATCGACATGCTGGAGAATGTTAACATTAATGTTTTGTAAAGCCTATGAGGTTTTGGTATGCTGGCTTTAGGCCTCCCTTGGATGACCAAGAACAGTGCTTCCCATGGCTCAACCCAGCTGATTGACAGCTCTCAACGTCCAACACCCATGGAGACACGCCCCCTTCTGACAATCGGGGATCATAAAATAATGATGGTGATCCATGATCTTGCTCATCAAATTCGAAAGCCACATAAAAAGATAATGAAAAATGGGAAATGTGTATTATTGCTTCTCCCTCATTCCACACCGGTGACCTGAGTTGAACTACCCCCATTGCAATGCATTGTTGACATTAGCCGAGATCCAATAGCACAAGGGAGGACGGAACAGGGGTGAGGCTACACAGAAGTTCAAATATAAAGTCTCCGCACAGATGACACCAAGAATGTTGACCTTTGACTTTGATGTGCAATGGAGACCCTTTTCCCAAACTGTTCACGACCTCATGCGTCACTCGTGGCGTCTGCGACTCACCTCCCAAGAAACTGCACTTCTCCTCGGTGGTGGTGTGGTATGGACTTGTACTTGCCCATCTCGCCCTCTGGCCGCGTGACGTTGAGACCGGCGTAGTGCACCCTGTTGGAGTTACACACGCACGAAACACTTAGAGCTGGCCGATAAATCGATTTTTTTTTAGCGCAATTCAAATGTATGGCTTTTAATCGTGTATTTACGGCAGCGCCACCACTTCGCCTTCTCTGAGGTTCCGTAGTTCATAGTAAGAAAAAAGTTAATATCAAAATGAAAAAAAATCGTGTGGAAATGGTTTGGGTTCCTCGAAGTCATCTGACTTCGAGGAAACGGTTTGTTTGCACGGTTTAGAGATTGCCTAAAGTCTGTGGCAACCAAAAGCAGAAGCAAAACAAATTTATGGCAACATCTTAAACTGAGACACGCAGCCTAAAAATGACAATTTATATTTGTTATTTATAGTCAGCTTTTTAGAGAATTTAGATTTTTAGGCGAAATCGCCCAGCCCTATACAGTACAGTGCGGGGTCGTAATACGACAGAGTTGGCCTCACTGAGGTTTAACAAGGGAATGAAACGAACGGCGTTCCGACCTACCTGTTCCACAGGTCATCGTCCTCTCCTCCCCAGCCCCAGAATGCATTGGGGAAGCCGTTGATCTTGCGAAACTGCTCCACCGTGAGTCCACTTACGCCACCGAAGAACTCGCTATAAGGGAGTCTGTGAAACAAAGGACACACAAAAATAAATAAATCTATAAACAGAAAAGTCAGAAAATACTTGAGAACTTTTTTCACATGGAGCAATGGCGATAGTTTTAAGACTGCAGGGGAAGCTCGGCTTCCCCTAAAATTAAAAAAATTAAATGTTCAAATAGTCATATCATTGACAAAAAATGCGTTCGAATAGAACAGGTCCATCTCGAAGACTAGTTCGTTCAGAATCAGCTGCTTATCGCAGATCGACTCGATTTCCTTCTCAAACATTCCCGTAGCTTCACAGTGCATTTGCCTGTTGAAGCTCAGCGTCCATTGACTTCAATGGGGCTACATACGCCAGATGATTGGAGGGTCTGCGAAAGACTGGCTTGCCGTTAGATTGGCGATTGGCGATTTTGAACCTTAAAACTTTGCCGGAGCTCCCTTTCGTCCTCAGTCCCATCGCGGATTTTGCAAGCGAGTTGTAAGACGAACCAAAACCTATTTCTTGATATTTGCTTGGCGAAATTGCTAGACAATATTCATCGCACATTTCATTCACTTATACAGTTTGCTTGTTTCAGTTTAACAGAATTCCCGCATTTCCTTGTTCAAGTTTAATATCGTAATGGTAGTTGGCCATCACTTAAATTCAGGTACTTAGTTTCTGAAGTTCAAGTCCTGTATTCAGACCAGGACTTGCAGAGTGACAGTGGAAAGCTGTGTGATTTCTTGGTTTAGCTTATAGACATGGAGATGGACAGCTTTACAAACTGTTCTCATTGGTGGCAACAATTGGCGCTACATCTGCAGGTGTAGAAAGGAGCTTCTCCTGTTTAAAGCGGCTCAAGTCCTACAACCGACACACAATGGGCCAAGGCCGTTTAAGCAGCCTAGCTCTACTGGCCATTGAGAGGACACTGGTCAAGTCACTGGAAAAGACAGCTGGTTGGTATGACAGGGTCACAGAGCATTTCCTTGAACGGAGAGCAGAATTGACATAAATAAATTGACAATTAATACGATGTAGGCCGAAAATGAGCTCTTCGAAAGACAAGCAGCCGCCTCTGCCGTGGAGCTACCAAATTTAACCTGACTGTTTTAATTATGCCTTTTCCGGTTCCTCCTTTACAGAAGCAGTGAAACACATAAAGAAATAGCATACAGAAATGGACCCAATGTCTACCAAGCTAGATCGGTTCAGTTTTAATTAAATCGACCGGATGCAAATTTGTATCGGAAAACATTGCGGTGAGAGAAGCTAGGAAGCGTCATCAGCTACTTCATTCTCTCTGCATAACCAACTTGATGGATTGAGACGTTTGGAAGAGAGTCAAGAGACTGAAGAGAAAAGCTTGTTCATTGTTAATGGGAAGTGCCGGGCACAAAGCCGGACTGTGCCGACTGAAGAGCAGACAAAATAGACAACAAACATTACTGGCCTTAGAACACTTTTACCCAAGCCTCCTTTCATTCGCAGTGCGGTTGCAGTCAAGGGGCTGCTACCCCGCCCCCCCCCCCCCCTCAAAAAAAAACAAGTACCGGTAATGCAATTATGCAGAGGACCAGAAATATGTTTGCCGTAAAATCGGAATGTCAAGAAAGGTACATTCCACACGATGCGTCTGAAGACATTGCCCTGCTGTGTCTCCATGTCTCGCCGGCTGGGGACTCACATGTACATGTATTTGTCGAGCTTGGCGGCAAAGTGGCGCGGCATCTGCCCACAGCCGTAGTAGTTGCGGTCGTTCTCGGGGATGTGGTCCACGTCGTGGAACACCAGGCAGTCCCAGGCCAGGTCCTTCATGGCCTCCAGGAAGCCCACGTTGAACAGCATGGCCCGGTTGAAGGGATGGCTCCCCGTCTGGACACACACAGGATGGTGGGTTCATGGACCGCCCCCCCCCCCCAAGCGCACCGCTTTCTGCTCATTGTTCATTATTCTTCTTAGTCCAATATGATCAGCGTTTAGATATTTTAAAGGCAACAGGAAAAACACATACATTTACCAATTTATAAAGTGGAAATTGGGGTTTTCTCCTTCAAGTGTCACACACACACACACACACTACCTGCTCGATGACGTAGTAGGAGAACTGCAGGCGCTGCCTCTGTAGCATGGGGGTGAGGTGCTGGAAGAGGATGGGCAGGTGCTCATGACGGTTCCGGAACGGGATCAGGACGGCCACCTACAGCGTGGAGGGAACAATGGCGTTATGCTCTCCCTAAAGCAGCAGTGCTCTGTGTGCGCGTGTGCGTGCATGCGTGCGTGCGTGCGTGTGTGTGGTTACGACAAGCTCTTACAAATATGTGGCTCAAGGGAAACAAAAAGAAAAAAAAATAGCCTTGTAACTATATTTGATCCCTGATATATTCGCCGTTCTCTTTTGATTCAGCTCAAGAATATATTAAATAACTGCAAATTAAAATGTAAAATATAACACAAAAAGGGATTTTTGATGGAACATATTAATCAAATAAGGTGATTATTATAAGGGAATTAATATTCTCTGGCATGTATTCATGTAGTCACTGACTAAGCAGACAGTACTAAAAAACACAAACGGTTAATTCCCGCCATTTTCGTTATTGTCATTATTACAATAATGTCATAATAATGTCATTATTACTCAACACACACACAAACACGCACACACACACAAACAAACACGCACACACACACAAACAAACACGCACACACACACCTTCCAGCGTGGTTTGCAGTCTTTTGGTTTCCAATGGCCCCCAAATTTAATGTCAAAAAACGTTGAGAACTTGAGCTCCATCTCTTCAATAGGGATCTCAGTCATGTTGACTTCTATTGGGCCCTCTGCAGACACACAAAAAAAAAAAAGCAGCATTGCTCATCAGCTACAGTGTTTCAAAATCACAGCTGGACCACACAGTCATGCTACTTTTCTCACTTATTTTACAATTACATTTTCCAAGCATCTATCAAATAGTATACTTCATAAATGACAAAATAGACACGCTTTAGACACACACTTAACGATTATTTGACCATAAGATTAAAAGTGTTTCATCAACTCTACTCACTCATAGAAGGTAATCGCTCGGGGCAGGGGAGGTTCTGGGCGTAGGTGAAGTTTTCTGGGAGAAAGGTGGTGGGCTGGATCAGGAGTTCACTGGAATTGCTGCCGTCTGGGTAGTCTGTAACACACAATGTAGTTCAGGGAAGGGTGGATATAAAACCAGTAGGCCAAACACTGGCTAGTTATCAGGAATACTATTTATACAGAGCTATGTATCGAGCATATTTTCAGGGTAGCTGCAGGTTTCCACAAGTTAAATTTAAGACTTTAATACCTTTTAAATACCAATGACATCAAAAAAGTAGGGTGAATAACATTCCTCAACCTGTTATGCTATTACATGTTGTTGTCTTTCCTGTAATACAAAGCTGAAGACAGCGATTTTTTAATGAACACATAAATATAGTGCTTATACATTGCGCCATCAAATCCCAATGACTGCTACCATTTTTGGAAAATAGGAGCACTGGAATGATAGTTATGATGTTAGCATGAGTAATTCATCTTAAAAAGGGTAGAACGGGTAGAAATTGTTATGTTTGAAAGTGACAGTGTTATTCCCACAAGATGTGGAGAAACAAACACTTGCTAAAATAGCTGCTTAAATCCACATGTTGATAAATAAAAGTGAAATATAAACAATCCAAAACACATAATGCATAATTGCACATGAATTATGTATTCAAACGTCAACAACTACATTTTATCATTCAATTTTAGGATGTTGTTGTTACCGACATAAAGTCGGACAAGCAATTCTGAGTTAGAAAACTGTAGTATCGCAAACAAAAATAAAACATGATGCATTCTGATTCTGACTCATAGCTTGGAAATATATATCAAGTAAAATGCGGGGCGCTTCCCCTTTAAGTACAGTGAGCAGCAGACCCTCCCCCCCTCCCCCTCCCCCTTTTATAAACTTTGTTTAGGGTCGTTCAATTTGTAAAGGGGCAGTTCACAATTTCACCTCACAAAGGGGCCTCATCACTAGCCATAGCTCTGAGCCGTTGACCCTTTTTAATACGTTCCCTAAGCAACATTAAAAGCAAAATCAGTTCAAAGAAAAAGGCTGTGTTCCAAACAAGAACAATGAACCTATCAAACCGCTCCACAAAGAGCCAGTGTTTTATAGCGTTCTTAAAAGGTGCGGATATATCGGATTTCCAATTTTCTAAATAGATAAGCTCCTTTGAGGGTAAAGAGTGGTCGGTGGTCATTTACGGGTACAGTCGCTTTCTTGTTCAAAGCTACTAGGCTAACTATGTATTCATGTATGCATGCAGGCTATCAATTTTTTCAGCAGTGCTGCTTGTCTGATAACAAAAGTATCCTGCATGAGTATGAAGTTATCGTGCCAGTGCAGTGGTCCAGACAGCTTCCTGAGTCCGTAAAAACATTCAAGACTCTTTAATGCCTTTTATTGACAATCTCTAATTTAAGACTTTGACTATTTTGTAGAGGGTTACCCTTATTTTACAGGGGAGAAAACACACATCCTAAAAGCAGCAAAGGTTTCTATGGACAATTTCATTTCAGCTAATTTCCATGCGGTAAGTAATACAAACTCATGTAAGTCATGATCAGGTGTCTCATACCTGTGCCGTTAAGTGTGCTGTTCTTATTGGTGTACAATCGGATCATGTGTCCAATGGTCCTCACATTGTCTCTCAACATGATGCCCTGGGCCTGCACCATGAAGAAGTATGTGTTGGCTGCGGGAGAAAGCAAAAACGACATTGAATAAAATAGGTAAAGAATAGCATACAACTACGTAACAGAAGCAGTGTATTGTAGTGAAGTACAATGAAAGAAACAGTCAGGTTTAGGTTTGGTATAGCAAAGGACTACACCGACTAGTCATGATCAAGGGTCAGAAAAGTTGTACTAGACAGTTGGTGTGGGGTCACTGCCAGACACAGCCTCTGGCAAAACACAAACGTGGTTTAATGAGTAGCCCAGTTAAGACGGAATATTCTCATGCACCTTCAGACTTTCTGCAGTCAGAAGGAGCCTAGATCAGCAAGTAGAGTGTAAGGTTCATAATTACAATAGTGGACATGAAGCACATTTGTACTTCTCATGCTGCCATTACAGCTGAATCATTTTCCATACACTATTATTCAAAATATCAAATTTAATACAGCCGTAATGTTTTTGAGAAATGTTTGTGCTGGTTGTAGAATCAAATTACAAATCACTCATCAGCAAGCTACCAGCAAGGCAAACTGCTTAACTAATTTCAAAAAGGTATCCTAGCAGGGTCACCATAGTTGTATCTGGCATCTGTACAGGTTCTCTGTCATCTCAAAATGTTTCAGAATTTCTTGGGGCATTTCATTGGGAAAAGAAATAGACTAATCTGAAAAGGATTCATTGGAAGTTCATTTTTGGTTGGAGAATGTCGTTTTTTTTTATCTTGAATACCCATGCTGTACAGTGGTGCGTATGAGTGACCAGAACATGTGATGCAGGCAGAGATGACGTCAGGCTTCTATAAGACAACAACAGAATTGTGGCCTTTTTTCCAATAAAATGACTCCACGTGAATTCTGCATTAAAGCCAGTCACATCTGCAGTTTTAAATCCAATGACTTGATACAAAACTGAAAGAGTTCAACCATTACTTTTATCCAAGTATTTTCCAATTACTCAGGGAGGGAATGGGACTTTTCCTCGCAATTCCTTACTTGGGCAGAGAATGTACGTCACATTTCTGTTGTCTTTGGCAACTTTGCATATTAAAAAAAAGTTTTAAAAAAAACCAGGAAATCCATGTTGGTCAAAGAGTAAGGGTACAACTAATCAAATTGCACTAGCAGCTTATATATTAAACCATATTAAACTGTTCAAAGTCAAACGTTATTTCAACGAAGGGTAGACCAAACGTTACACCACTACCTGTCAATGTCGTCAAACTATTGTCCAAAATTGCCTCTTGTCAGCACATCCGCTGCAGATAAACACTTGTATATGAATGTGTTATTTGCGTGTTTCAATGTGTCATTGGAATAACGTGTCATCATTCAAAATGTGCTTTCAAAACGATTATGCATGATCAATAATACGGTTAGTAGGAGTAACGTTAACCTAATGATGGCTTATGGTACATGCCCATGCATTTGGATTGGAATGGTAGTTTACACCATGGGGCATGTTGTGTGTTGTAAACCTGAGTGTCCTATTTATAGACCACCTAAATGATACATACAGTACCTTATTCCCCTCCCAATACAAATGCTGAACAGGAAGAGACCTAAACACCAGAGGTAGACCAGCTTCAGGTTAGCTTGCACCTAGCTACATTAGCCGCCGGTGTTAGCATTAGATCTGACACCGGCTGGAGCATCTTTAACGGCATGCCGCTAGGAGATAATCCACACGTAATCGCGGTCAGAGATACGTTTAACCCGCTTAAGCTAATTGCTCACTTAAGACTCAGATGAACTCACCTATGCCCGGTGCCGCATAGATGAAGTACAGGCAGGTAGTGAACATTGAGAAGAAGAAAATGAAGGCCAAAAACGAGCGGTTGGACACTCGCAGCAGCCGCCTCCAGGTCACCATGTTGGCTCAGGCCCGCTTCTCCGCCGCCGAGAGGAATCCCATACAACACCTTCGGGTTCAAATGTTCTGATGTTGTACGGTGCCTGCTGCGCTCATGGGCAGGTTTAATCCGTCGTCATAGCCCAGAGGTGCAGTGGAGGGAAGCCTAAAGCTTGCGGTGTTAGCTCGTCAGGTTATCACCTAGCGGGTTTCCTCCTGCCAGAAAATGTCCCGATGGAGAAAAGCAGGCCCGTATCATCAGGTGCTGACAAACCTCAAATACCATCGTCGATTGGGCATATTGCACCCGTAGCAAGACGGACAAACAGCTTGCTAATACTGTTCAAGAATACTCATGGCAGCAGTCCATGGCTGGTTCAATCGCCGGTAATGACGGTTTATCATGGGGAGAGACTGTGTGCCTCCTCCCACACAAGTCTCCTCTCGGCCGGAGCGGCTTCAACACACCTACTTCTGGCAACCGGTTGCCTCCAAACTCGTTTTAGGGAACGGTGGCCGAAAATAGACATTTGTGCACGGCGGAGAACGAAAAGAAAATCATATATGCTGGTTGTTCTCCCCTTTTCCGTTTCTACTGGTGCTGAAACGGTTTCCGGTGGGTGTTGACCCCGTCCATCGAATTCGTCACCAAGGCAACCCCTTTTTTTGGGAGTGTAAAATAAACGGGGTTTGGTTGTAGGTTGCAAGAATCGCTGCAGTTAATTGAAAACAAAAGCAAAAGTAAAGACCCTTGTCCCAACAGGCACAGTGGCACATGTTTTAGCTAAGCACACTTTAATGCAAAATGCACGCCTATTAAATGGGGTTTCTAAAGGACCATCATATAATAATAATAATAATAATACATTTAATTTAGAGGCGCCTTTCAAGACACCCAAGGTCACCTTACAGAGCATATAGTCATCATTCAAAACTATAAAACAGACTAGGAATAAAAGGAAAACAGGTTAAACATGAAGAATAATAATAATTAATAACACTCAAAGACGCCTAAAGTGAAGGGGGGACCTCACTAACCACCACCAATATGTAGCACCCACTTGGGTGATGCACGGCAGCCAATCGGTGCCAGAACGCTCACTACACACCAGCTTGAGGTGGAGAGTTAGGGATGAGGTGGAGAGTGAGGGAAAATAACATATTTAAACACTATCGACCATATTTAAACACTGTCGATCACATTTAAACAATATCGACCACATGTAAACACTATCGACCACATTTAAACACTATCGACCATATTTAAACACTATGGACCACATGTAAACCCTATCGACCACATGTAAACACTATCGCCCACATTTAAACACTATCACCCAGATTTAAACACTATGGACCACACGTAAACCCTATCGACCACATTTAAACACTATCGCCCACATTTAAACACTATCGCCCACATTTAAACACTATGGACCACATTTAAACACTATGGACCACATGTAAACCCTATCGACCACATGTAAACCCTATCGACCATATATAAACACTATCGACCACATTTAAACATGTAAACCCTATCGACCACATTTAAACACTATCGACCACATCCAAACACCATCGACCACATTTAAACACTCTCGCCCACACCTACACACTATCGACCACATTTAAACACTGTGACTACAAAAAGACTACAAATGTATATCTTTATGACGAGGGGCAAGGCCTTCCATATCAACAAAACATTTCTTGAAATTACTTCACCACATGATTCAATATTTTAGCACATTAAGTGCTATTACATAAATTAGAAAAACAAAGATTTAAACAAAAAAACAAAATCCAGATTTAAATCTAGCTCAATTCATTAATTAATTGTCAAATGTTTCTATAAGTACAGGCTCCTAGATTTCAATTGTTAGATATGTATTGTGTTGCTTTATCATCTAATGGATAATGTGATAGCGGCATGCTTTTATAGGAGGAAAAGTTTATTCTACCTAGACCGGGGCCTCCAACCCCATTAAGGGCCCAGATTGGCTATGACCAAATCCTAGACCAGCACCCTGTCTTTGATCGTGATCGTTGTTAATTTCTCACTGAAGCGCATCTTTTCTCAGCTGCTTCTCCAGGTGAATAAACGGCTCCCTCTCGTGGCCATTCAACCTCACTTACGCTTACCTTTTAATAACACAACCCATTTCGAATTGCTATCTGGCTTTTGGGGATCTCCAAATAATTATTTTGATCACTTCTCTCCCAGTTGCCCACCCAAAACAACCCAAACTATTCTAGGGTAATTGTACACATTTGGAATAAGATAACTAGACCATTAAAATCAAGTTATAGAAGAAGTATAAACATGTTCTTCACATTTGAAGCGGAAGCCTTGCTTTTCCTGAGGGCCCCTGATCTCATTCTGGACGCCCAAGGCTCAACTGCTTCTTTCCTTGGGTCCAGGGGACACAGGAGAACCAAAAGGCAAGCAGAGAGTGAATTTTTTTGTCTTCCCGGATCCTTCAGCACTACTAGAGATACCCCTCCTGACAGTACAGCCCAGCTGGTTCCAGAGATCAGCTGTCAGCCAACCAACTGTTTACATAAACTACAATGTGTTAGCGTAGAGATCTCAGGTTCTCAGAATTTTGCTGATGCTGACTCTGCACCCTTTTGGTGGCTCTGTTGACAACATAACCTCTTTCCTTTCCTTCTCATCCACTCAACCTCTGCTGTCACACATACACACAAACAGATTCAGGCCGGATGTACATTTGATCGCTACACCAATCTTCCCATTTTACAATGCTAATGATGTCTCTAGTGTGAAGACAAAATCGTTCTTTTACTTTAAATACAAGGACAACCTTCTAGATGTTTATGACCAATAGCCTCCAGAGGGTCCATTTACTTCTTGAATTAAATCATAATGTCTTAAAATGTCTTGATAATGAATTACAAAATAGTAATTACAGTAGGCAAAGGTTAACTAATTTAGCAGGGGGAAGAATGTTGTTACACCAGTGGTAGACAGACACGCATGCTATATTAAACTGTTTTTTTTTAAACACTGCTGTAATACCAGTGGTAGCCACAGCGTTCAGTCTGCCGGCTTAATTAACCACACCTGGTGGCGCATTGATGGCTGGGCTCCCCAGTCCCCAAAGACTGCCAACGGCCCGATTCAAGTTGAACGTAAATAGCAAACATCACCATAAATTCACTCCAGATTAATTTAGGTAGCTGATAACTAATTTAATTCACTCAGGCAATGTAGGGGACCAACCAATTATCTTATTCACGTCAACTGATTAAGTACGCCTATAGCTGATGATACATCCTAAAGTGAACATAGCGAAGATTGTCAGTAGCACACGTCAGGAGTAGAATGCTATCCATGTTTTACAGGTTAAATGTACCATAGTACATTAGTTAGCATTTTGTTTTACTTCAGGTGAGTCAGGTTTGGTCCGCCTTAGTGGCTTTTACCATACTTATATCGATCTCTCTGTTATCTAGGTCTACCATATAGATTAACAACAACAATGTCGACCGAGACTTCAGAGGAAGCTAAAGTTCAGGATGACCAAACCCAAAGAGTTGTGGCTGCATCGGCGGCGGCAGCAGCAAGTGACGCCGTCCGTATCCAGATCTGCACCACCGGACAAACGAGCGTCCACCAACCTGCCGTATTTACGACTGCACGACCCACACCTGTTCGCCACAGCATTGTCGGCAGCACAGGTCAAAGGTTGGTTAGTGTTGTCCCACAGGCATCCTCCTCGTCAGTACTGGTGGTAGCTAAAGTGCCAACCCCAGGGTTATGTGCAACTGGGCAGCCTTTGCATTTGACCAGACCATCCTCTGCAACTGCTGTAAGTATTAAGACTCCTGCCCCTGGAAGGATAGTGGTGATGGCTGTTCCAAAGGCAACAGTTCCCCAACCTCTAGCTCCCCGTCCACCACAGACATCCTCCACGCAGCTTCCAGCCAATTTTCAGATCCCACCAGGTGAGGAATAATAGTCTGCACCTATTCAAACGGTATATGGTGATGATTCTGTGTCACACTTGTATTCATGCCACATTCACGCTTCTGTCTGTTTTTGTTGACTTTAATGTTTTAACACTACAACTTTTTGACAGAGGTGAATGTAGGTTCTAATCTATGAAGGAAATGTGAGTTCTATGTTTGCTCATGACTTTGGCTTGGGACCAGGCATGGTGCTGATCCGTAGCGACAGCGGTCAGCTCATGTTGGTATCACGGCAGACACTGGCCCAGGCTCAGGGCCAGCAGGCGCAGAAGGCCATCAGTGTCCCAGCACCAAGATTACCAGCCTCCAGATTACCATCACCAATGGTATTTCTCTTTCTCTTTCTTTCACTTTTGGACACTGAACCACATTTGTTGATCCAAAACATGGAAGAGGAATTGTATAAAAACTTAATGCAACAGGCAGCAAGATGCAAAGAATGTATACATTACACCAACATAACATTGGTGTTACGACTGCATTTATATTTTCATAAACATTCTGGAGCCTATGTTGATGTCCAACCAGGTCACGACAGCACAAGCTAAAAAGCCTGATAAGCTTATGGTGATCAGAGTTTCAGCACCGCCGACCGCCGGAACCTCAACATCAGCAGCCGTAGCAGGCATGATGAAGACAACTGTGGTAAAATAATTCACGCTTACGAATGAAGTTAATGTGCACTTTACTGTCAGTCAAATTTGTGTTGTGGCCCCTGTCCATGTGGTTTGATTTTTATCAAAGTGAGCTGTCCAGTACAGTGACACAATGATTATTGTGTCACTGTTATGGTTCAATAAAAAAAGTGTAATAAACAAGTCAAACGGTCCACGCACTACATTGGAGTGTTAAATATTTTTTTTTATTATTATTATTTGCAATCGACATAAATATAAAATATAAACAAGCATTAGTCTTACTGTCACTGTTTAATATTGTAAAAAATAATGTGAAGTGCTTAATTTGTATCCTATGTCATACAGTCAGTGTTTGTAGCACAATTGCACTTAATTCACAAAGAGATCCTGGCTAAAACTGCCCAACCAGGCTCATTCAATCTGCCCCCCTAATCATCCCCCTGTATAATTGGCTTATTCATTAATTCCCTCACTCTCCACCTCGAGCTGGTGTGTGGTGGGCGTTCTGGCGCTGATTGTCTGCCGTGCATCACCCAAGTGGATGCTACACACTGGTGGTGGTTTGTGAGGTCCCCCCCTTCACTGTAAGCGCTTTGAGTTTCCAGAAAAAAATAAAAGCGCTATATAAATTCAATGAATTATTAGAGATTGAAGCTATTTGTTTTCTACAACAGATGTTGTGATCATTAGTTGGGATCAATACATTAATATTAAAGTAATGTATTGTATTTGGATTTCTTTATTTCTAGCTGAACAGGGAAGCTCCCAAACCGGTGGTAGTCCAGACACTCAACACTGTGATCGGTCAGGGTGCTCAGCCTCGCAGCCAGGCAGGGATCAAACAAGCCCCCAGCAGCAACCAGCCAATGTTCACCATTACACAGGTGGGAAACCGCTCTCCTGCTGTAATCAGCGGCCACTGGAGTCTGGGTGCAGACACCAACCATGGCCTAGTTTGGGCATGGATGCTGCACTGTCAGATGTTTAGTATAAAATGTATGTATTTTGTGTATTATTTTATTTTAAATACACGACTGTGTGGAAGTAGCACCACACTTCGTCTCAAGATGAGAATTGTCTCAACATTAGAAATGTTATTCATTTACCCGAATACTCATTGAATTTTCCTCTCCTCCATTACAGGAGACTCTGGAGAATGTGAAAAAGTGCAAGAACTTCCTGGTGACTCTGATTAAGCTTGCGTCCAGCGGCAGCCAGTCCCCTGACATGGCCACCAACGTCAAGGCCCTTGTGCGCTCCCTGCTCGTGAGTGGTTCTCTTCTGTCTTGGTTTTATATCTATGGATATATGTTGAAGATAAACCAAACATGATGCACGTATCTGAAGCAAATATTATTGCGTTGTTCGCGAGTTCGCTGCACACGACTATCAAACACGATCTGCGGAATGTTTGTTTAGTCTTTTTGTTAATAAAATAAAAGCGCTATTCAAGCTATTGTGAGCATAAACTCTCAAACCTCTTAGAAAATAACTATTCGTTCAAGAAAAGGTGACTGAAGTTAAGTGTTTGTTTGGTACAAAATCGTATTTTTTGATATTGCAGCATTTGATAAAGAGTAGATATCGACTGAATGCATTGGATTTAATTGTTCCCAAATGCAGCTGGTTTGAACATTTTGTGCAACTTGTCTCCAAACAGGATGGAAGCCTTGAACCCGAGGAGTTCACAAATAAGCTGTATGTGCAGCTGAAGTCTACTCCCCAGCCATACCTGGTGCCTTTCCTCAAGGTTATCTCCCATGCTTTCCCCTAGCTACTAACTTGTGTTGCTGGACCGCCTCTGGATGTACTCTCATACAAATGGGCCTGTTTAGAATATATAGAGAGAACCGTGGTCTGAAGTGACAACGATTATAGGCAATGATTGAATTCATCGTTGGATCGTTAGACATCGTTGGAGTGAAACGGTTTGACTGGTGCATGTAGTTCTCCGTATCTCATGAAGTGATCATTCTATTGGAACAATAACTTGAATGTCACCTTAAGGAAGGGCATACCCAGAACAAGAAAACAAAGCAGCTGGGCGGAGGCCTCATGCCTCACCAAAGCAGGAACAAAAAAAAATACAGAAAGTTTTCCATTGTAATCATGGACCTCTCTGGTTAAACAAAGTACCCTCACAAGTTGCATCACTCATCCATGTTCGAAAACAATCCGTGGGTCCATGTCAAGCCAACTGCTATTTTTTTCTTATTTTTTCCACAAAGTCAACTTGCGGAATGCAGGCCTGTATTTGTTTGATGTGGTGTTCGATACTAAATTTATAAAGGGTTCCCCAGAAAAGTCTCCCGGCAGTCCGTCACCTGACCGCAGACCCCCAGCACTTCATCCAGCAGGCGGGCCAGCCCAAGCCACAGCTAGCCACCCCCTCCAAGCCCCCTCTGGCTCCTCCCTCAGCCGCTCCAAAGCCATCTGGTACCCTCACAGGAATCAGGCCCACCCTGAAACATGTCGTCCTGGTAAACTTTACACCATTTTCTTTTTTTAGCTGACCGTAATGTAATGATCCACCACAATATAACAATAGTGCATTTTATTTGTTCCACAATATAGATGCATGCATCAATGGAGTGTTTTTTAAAGTGTTCAAGTTTTTTATGAGCTTTCTCTTTTGCTGGCTGGAATTGTGTCTCTTTGAGTTTAAAAGCTGTTATAATCTCAATAACTGCCTACCCCATTGGACATAATGACTTGCATACATGCATATGGAACGAACTGACAAAGTACAATCTCGAATATTTCAGATCCGTGGCAATAGATAATGTTTGGTGCCATGGACGAGCACATCACCAGAACGTGATGCAGCGTTTTAATTGTATTGATTCAGAACAAATATCCCACCGGAGGAGTTCCAGCTGGACCTACAGCCACCGGCCCCAGCACCTTGCTGAGAACGGGTTCATCTGAGGGCAGTAGGACCACACAAAGAGGCGTGGTTGTTCTGTCAGGACAACATCAAGGTAGCTGGACAGAAACTGTTTGTACTATTATTTGTTTTGAACGTTCACACACCCTCTTTCTCTTTCATAATTTTAATACAAATAAATAGATGTAGATATATTAATTCATTCACTATTTTAGGGGGGATTTCATTTTCATGCCAATTCAAAGCTCTCATAAAAAAACCGATATCAGCCAGAAAATGTTATAGTAATAATAAACCTGGTTTACTATTTTCTGCTGTCTTCTTGTTTGTCTTCCCAGGCGCTTTTTCTTTTAAAAGGCCTTCAGTTCCACAACAACAACCCACCTCTAAATATGCTTTCAAGGAAACTTCTTACAAGTAATGCATGAAATCATCAATCCTGGGTTTTTTACAATGTTTTGATTTGGGATGCACCGATTCCACCGTATAAAAGGGTTAAAATAAATAGCTGCTCAGACAGAACTTCACCATCTACCCACATCGTATCGGTGAACAAGTATTTTCCGAAAAGCTAAACTTTGTCTGAGCCGCCGCAGTCAACCAGAGCTCCACAGGTCCACACAGACCGTGTGTGCCCCTTGTTTTTCTCTCATTTGGGGACTCATTTCACTAACGGTGATAAACCCCTTCGATTGCTATGTTGATGTTCGTGTAGGAGCAATTACCATGTAAAAAGATAAAATAATAGAAACATTTGGGTCTTCAGCATTACATTGCGTAAAGTTGTGTCGGGTGGTTGTGTCTAAGAGGTTTTACGAGTATATGAGCACAGCATCGAGTACTGGTATCGGTGCATCCCTAATCTTGATACAGAATCTCAGTCGTTCACTAACCGTCCAAACCTACACAATGTAAGCCAACGTACAGAAGCTCTCTCTGCTCCTCCAGGGAAGACGACGACATCAATGACGTGGCCTCCATGGCCGGGGTCAACCTGAAGGAGGAGAGCGTGAGGATCCTTGCCGGAGGCGGCATCGTGATTGGCTCCGTGGTGCGCTCCTGCCAGGACACGCCCTTCCTGTACACCGGGGCACTGCACGCCCGCATCCTCCGCACAGGTACACCTCTCCCAAACCCGTTGGCTGTGGACAGCATGGTCCTCTATCGTCGGCAGGAATCCCAGCCTGCTGTCAACGGTTCATTCTTATTGGTGTAAGGGTTCATTACTTGAATGTTCTGGTTCCCTGTTCACACTTGTTGCAATGGGGGTAGCAATTCTAATAGGCAGCAATATTTCATTCAACAATCTTTCCGTACGATGTGTGAGTTTGGTCAATTTGAACATAGTTTCTAAATACACAGTGTAGTGCCTCCTGCCTCTAGTTACTATCTGTATCTAAAGTTTCAGTATGCAGGAGCATCCATTTCAAGCTCGCTCCAGTCTAAATGGATTAGGTGCTACGTTGTCCTGTCCAGGAGAATCCCTGGGGGTGAGCGAGGCCAGGCCGGAGGCGGTCACTCTGGTGTCCAACGCCACTCAGGAGTTCCTGCGGGACCTGCTTGAGAAGCTCTCCTTGGTGGCAGAGCACCGCAAGAATTCAGTTAAGGTGCGGTGCTTTGACTAGACACACACAGCCGCCCAGGGACCAATCACGTTACACACACACGTGTGTGTGTGTGTGTGTGTGTGTGTGTGTGTGTGTGTGTGTGTGTGTGTGTGTGTGTGTGTGTGTGTGTGTGTGTGTGTGTGTGTGTGTGTGTGTGTGTGTGTGTGTGTGTGTGTGTGTGTGTGTGTGCAGGAGGATCAACGCCATACACAGGTGACGGACGTCCGTGCTCAGCTCCACTTCCTGGAACAAGTGGAGGTTTTAAAGAGGCGACGACAGGAAGAGGAGCTGAGGGAGACTCTGCTGCGTCTGGCTCGGGTCAGTTCACAGATTTCATCAAAACTGGCCGCCCGACTTCATCTCTTTTTGGCCTTTGCTAATTTTCATTAATAGGATACTCTTCACAAACATGATTACCTGGATTAACTTTTTTCTTTTCTTTTTTTTCACTTTAACACACTGAAAATAGTGCCTTTTATTTGATGCCATTCATTTTAAGTATAATATAATAATACATTTAATTTAGAGGCGCCTTTCAAGACACCCAAGGTCACCTTACAGAGCATATAGTCATCATAAGTCGTTTAAAAAACAAGACAAAATAAAATAAAATGCGTATGGTGACCCAAATACAAAAAATGTATTATTTCTATCTATCTTGTAAAAAAAATCTTGGCATTCAGTCTGTGGAAACAAAGGAAGAATTTCATTGCACAACTGAGAACGTCTCATTTATGCATATGACAATAAACACTTTGAATTGAATTGAAATGATTTGGTCATTGCTCCTCCTAACGTGCACACAAACCAATGACAAGGTAGTCACGGCATTCGGATGTCCTCTGGAGCTGTTCATCTGGTGGCCTCAAGGCCCTGGTTCAGTGAGGGCCCACTCCCTCACTCTACGACTGACGCCTCGTTCGATCCGACCTGTCTGATGTTCACGGGCTCCTGTTCCTTTTGGTCTTTCAGCGGCGCTCCAACTGTGAGGATCCAGAGCAGCAGCAACTGCGGCAGAGGGCCAAAGAGGTTTGTTTTGGGTCCTGAAGACGCTTAAGAACCGTCATTCTGGGACACGCTATGACGAGTCCAGTGGCCAATGGGGTATAGAGTGTCCCCTACACGCCAATTAGTGAGATTAACTCGACCAATCAGATAAAAACAACGCTGAGTTGTATTCTTTCAGTATGGCACGGTTTATTCTTTAGAACGGGAGAAAAAGAGCGTTCACGAAAATGAGATGTCATTCTCCCCACGCTATTCTCATGGGCTTCAATATGTGTTTATTTTATGACAACAACCCCTGTGACTACCCAGGACGAGCCGGTCTGCTCCCAAGCCTCCGCTTGTAACAACGATTTACGATAAGGGCTAAGAAATAGACTCATTCTCTCACGATACCGCTCTATGAGAAAGGGCGTTTCACACACTCCCGGACTGTTACCAGATAAGCATTGAATATGTAGCCTCCACGGCATACTTCAGGGCTGCATGAACTATTCTGAACCCACTCCACATTTTGTAACACTGTTACAAGGTATGGTTAACGTATTTGTGATTTTGTCTAGCCTGAATGGTAAATTTTTTGCTCATAGTAAACATAGATTACCCGTAGATCAGCATTATCGAAGTGATCCACCGTTAATCTCTCTACTCTTCCTTGGTAGAACATGGTACCCAAAGCTTTTTCTTTCGTTAAACATCTGCTACCAAAAGCCATTTGTTTTAATATCGATGTACCCCCATTCATTAGGGATCATCGTTTCACATTACAACAAACAGCTCGATGTAAGTATACCCTGGACGGTTACAACATTATGGCTAATAATCAAAACCTCCTATGGAGAAAATGAATGGGAGTTTTATTTCCGGAACCACACTGTTGCGCTCTATGGCAAGAAATGGTTTCTTGGGGTTGGGACAGCGCCTCTAAGCCCCGATACACTGAACCAATCTCCAGGTTTAGCACCCTTTAAGCACTCAGCTTCCGCGTGTTTTGTCATGGTTGACTTGTGTCTGCCTCCCTCAACAGATGCAGCAGGCCGAGCAGGCTCTGCTGCAGCACAGAGAGGCTAACCTCACAGCCCTGGCTGCCATCGGGCCCCGCAAGAGGAGGCCCCTGGACTCTACAGGAAGTGTGGTACATAATTATACATTATATATATTTAGAATATTTGTAAAAAAAATAGTGTCTTTCTGTACCAGATAACAACCTTATTAATCACCCCGAGGGGAAATTCCGTTGTAACAAAGGAACTTGTTATCTATCTATCTATCATGAAATAATGCCTAAATTGAATAATCTGCAATAAACTATACAATAGTAAAGTACCAGGCAATGCTCCTGAGTAGGTTTTCACAACTTTCACAACGGCCTTAGTCACTTACTTTAGTTACATGTGCATTCATTGGGGCATTTCAATGCTGGCTCCTCTTGCTCTCCTTTCCACACACTGGTCCTGTCTCTCTCTCAGGTGTCAGTATTGGCCAAGAGTGTGGTGACGAGGGTGACCATGAGGGACTTGCTGTTGGTCATGGAGGAAGATCGCCGAATGCGACACTCCCTGACCCTGTACAAGGCTCTTATGAGATAATCCCTTCTGTAACTTTAGTTACTTTTTCAGAAGTTTGGTTGTCCACTTTTTTTACTTTCATGTATCTGTTCTTTGCAGTGTGCACTGCAATATTTATTTATATATTAACTATTTATTTATTTCAAATTTTGTTCTATGACAAAAAAATACCCTTTGTGTTTAACTGTATTTATTGTGCCAAAAGAAGGCGTTGATTTATGTTTGGATGATGGCCTTGTCTGTTGATTGACATGTGGTAGTTATTATTGAGTTAGAGGAGATATTAACCTGCACCTCCATTAAAAAAAGAAAAGAAAAGAGGAACTGTGTGTCTGGTGTGGGGGGAAGGCCTGAGGCCTTTAACAGGAACTAAACATGTACAAACGTAACTGATCTCACAAACTACTCTTAAGCATAGGCATCACTATGGGATAAAAAATCGGATCATTTGTGTCTTCAAAATGGCTTATGGGGCTAAATGCTGGAGTCAATTTGAATTGAGAATACTTCGCTGGGTTCGTTCGATGACCAAAATACCCTGTTTCTAGCAAATGCTTGGATACGGCTAAAGTACAATAGCACTTTAGCTTTATTTATATGAATGACTTCTACATATGTTTATGTTCCCATTTGCTCTGATGAACTGAGGGCATGGGAAAAGCAATAAGGTTTATGTCTTGGCAGACAGACGCAAGCTTATTTTGCTGAAACGTATTTCTAAAAACTGAAAGATGGTCAAAACACATTTGTTCAATGTATTTTTTACAAATTCAGGCCAGATCTGAAGTTATTTGCCTAATAGGGTTCGACATTCACTTTGATTCAATAAAGCAGGGTGGATGCACATCATTCTTTATGATGTGCACTAAAAATGCACTAAATGTAAAAATGGTTTGTATTATAATAGTAGTCTTACAAATTTCCGTGGCAAAAAATACAGTCGGTTGAATATTGAAAAACATTACAGTCGTTGAATAATGAAAACTTTCTTAACCAGTCATGCCTCATTCATTCTCATTGAGAGTAATCCTGCAGTTTTAATCTGGGAGAAAAACCAACTGTGGGGTTGGTGGGATTTCAGTCAACTGATTGGCTTGTGGTCCACATGAATATCCAGTTTCCTCCACTTATTTAACAGTATTATTTCTAGAGGTTTTAAGAGCTTGAGTGACAATATTCAGTTTGAATCCTAATTTAAAGCATGCATGACTTATGGGTTCAGAACAGCAGCTGAGGTGCTGAAGTTTGAAGAGAAAAAATATACCACCTGGCGAAACCTGAAAATCAGGCCGTGTGTGCAGTTTCACTTTTATACAAAAAAAACGGTGCAGTTTCACTTTTATACAAAAAAAAACGGAAAGCACAATTATTGACAATATTCTTAAAATGTGACTTGTTGAGAGTATCTTTGTTAATTAATTGCAAATGCTTCAATCAAGGTGTTGTCCATTTTTGCTATGGAAGCTGCCTACTAGCTAATGAGCTTGGCTCCTTATGTGTATTTCATAAACTCATTGGGGCTTCTTCCATTGATGAACTGGAATGATGCATATTAACCCAGGGTAAAAAAAACCTGGGCACCATCTCTTGGAACATGTCTATTTTTCAAAATGCTAAAATAATCATGACCTAGCAAAAATCTGTTTCCATCCTCATCAACAAAATATATGAGGTTAAGCATTATTCAATAATGATATGCTACAATCATTTGTGATTCTGTGTTGGTCTCACAACATGCACCATTACTTTGCATTATCGTAAAATACATAACTTATATAAAGGAAATGAAACCACTATGAATAGACCATTAAACAAAAGCAGCAATTCATTTTTTACCTGGTGCAACATAGAGGGGAGCTTACTCAAAGTATTTATTGATTTGCTCTTTTAGCTTTGCAGTCCTATTTAATTGTGAATAATCTACTCCCTGAAACGTCAATTAAATATTAATTCATCCACATTTGGGGAAAATAGAATAATAACAATTCTAAGGATGTGCTTTGAGAGTAACCAACCCCTATGAAATACCTTTGTAACACCAATCCCAAATACAATCCAACTATGCATTTTTGTTTGCGGTATAAAAATACTATTTGCCAAGTGAAGTGGATGTCATCATTATGGCTTAGTTGCAGCAGAACCAGAAGCTAGCAGTTAAGTCTCTTCTACATCAGCTGCTATTATAATGAGAGTGGTTTCATAACAACCCGTCCTTACTTTAAATCCCTGGTGACAAATGTGTCCTATATAAAACCATGGCAAGGCCCTCTTGTTTGAACTTAATTTAGGAATAACAATAATTTTTGGAGCAAAATCCACGCCACCTCCCCCCCAATTTGTTGAAATGTTTTATGTAAGAAAATTAAATGTGCCCTTATATGAAACATTGCTTCTGTAATTTGACAGATCGTGAACTCAAAGAGTCGGGACAAAACATTAATATTATAATTGGGTCGGCCAATGTCCATTGCTTGATTTTTACAGGGTTGGAAATAATTAGGAAGAGAGGATTTCTGATCGGAAGCCATAGAGTTCTCTGGTCTCCGTGGTTAAACAACCACTCATTCCAGTGGCTCCTGTTTGACGGGCTGTGGGTCGCCTCTTCCTTTGCCTCTGAGCAGAACATACTCTCTGAACTGCGACGCGTCAGCCCCCCCGCCGCACGCCGCCGCTATCTGGAAGCCCTTCTGCTGCAACCGCTCCAGCACCTGGGGATCACGCCGGAAACGTCAAAACGTGTGCCAAAATAACTGTTTTGATATTATTATTATATCTCACTCTATAACTTGGTAGTAACATGGTTCAATTAGGGTATTTGTTATTTCCCCCCACTCAGCTTTATCGCTAATTAAGAACGATATTTTGGATTGTTATGTCACGTCATTTTTTTTTATTACATTGTCCTAGTTGAATAAAGGTTAAAATGTTAACCATTCAGTTCAACTCTCCAAGTCCCCTCTCTGCAGCATCCTAAGAATGTGTTCTCTTCTCCTTCCCATTCGTCCTCTCTCTCGTCTCGCAGTCCCTTTCTGAGACGCATAATTATCCAGAGACAAAGAACCAGGAAGCCGCGGGGACTGTCGGTAAACGAGACAGGAAGAAGGCAGCGAGAAGTAGGTCAGAGAGGTAGCCAAAGAGCCACAGGCGGGATGGGTGGAACTTGAAGGGAACGGGCAGCCTAATTTCTTACGCATATAATAGAGGGCAATCTTTATATGTTATGCGTTATGAATAGTAATTGATGCGATGACGGAGGTTGTGGGTGTGTTATCAAAGACAAGCGTTGTCTTTGGGAAAAAAGTTCCTCATGCACCGATTTCATTATTGAGGCTACCTGACATACCACCAGGTGTGAGTGTGATGAGCCGTTACAAGCCGCTTTGAAAATCTGCCTCTTCTGACATTACAAGTGGGCGTGTCCAATCTACGGTAGGTGGACACGCCCACTTGTGATGTCTGAAGAGGCAGATTTTCAAAACGGCTTGTAACGGCTCATCACACTCACACCTGGTGCTATAATGTGTCACCTTTTAAATTAGTTTGGCAATCACATTCATGTATTAATAAATTATTATATATTTTGATGCATAGGTTTTGTCAACATCCATGAACAAAACAAGACAGAACAAACAATCGAATGGTGTTTTATTTGCAGCTATATACCAAGTACAGCACAGTAGCGCCGATATAGCATGTTAGCGTAGCTTACCTGTACAGAGTGGAGGCGGCAGTGCGCGGGCAGCGGGAAGCGGACGGCGTGCGTGGTAGGTTGCTCCCCAGAGCCGGAGACCCGCACAGCGTCCTGCAGCTCAGGGAACACCTCGCGGACGACGCTGCGGTCGGCGCTCAGGGAGACCCGGTCCCCCGCCTCAGGGGCCACGTGGACCACGACGCACCGGCTGCACGCGTGTCCATCGAGGGCCTCGGACCGCCGCTCGCTCCTCCAGCGCCGCAGCTCCGCCTGCAGGGGCTCCAGCTGGAAGAACTGGGCCTCCTCGTACAGCGCGCAGTACTCCTGCACACACACACGCACACGCACACACACACACACACACACACACACACACACACACACACACACACACACACACACACACACACACTTCTTAACTATATGTCCCTCGTCAGAATTTAGAACAGTCAGCTTTTTCAAATCCGAGCAATGAAACAGGAATCATTGACCTAAAACTCTTTACTGTTACATTCTGTGCGGTCACAATATATACTGTTTTGAAGTTCTGTGGGTGTCTTTAAATGTCTATAAATACACGTAAATCTGTAGCTGTCTTATGTGGGTTGACAAAATTTGAAATAGTGTATTTGTTACCTCAATCTTTCTGTGAAACGCATAGCTAGCACCAGGTCCCAGCAGGAGACTCCAGCGTATACACAGACTCTACTACTACCCACACAATGAAAAGAGACACTCACACTGAAGTTATCTGGTATGAGGAGCTTTGAGGTCCGCAAGAAGTTGAGTACGTAGCGGAACATGAGACCATCACGATCAATGAAGTAGTGCTGCTTCAGGCTATCCAGCACGATGGGCTCTGTCCCGTCGAACAGACGACCGATACTGAGAGAGAGAGAGAGAGAGAGAGAGAGAGAGAGAGAGAGAGAGAGAGAGAGAGAGAGAGAGAGAGAGAGAGAGAGAGAGAGAGAGAGAGAGAGAGAGAGAGAGAGAGAGAGAGAGAGAGAGAGAGAGAGAGAGAGAGAGAGAGAGAGAGAGAGAGAGAGAGAGAGAGACTACCAGATTACTTGTGTCGTTCATTTATCTTGTCTTGTCTCGTCATAGCAGTGAAGGGCCATAGCAGTTTTCAGACTTGAACCTCACTCACCGTGAGTTTGGGAACTTAGTGAGCGTTGCCAAGCTGCTGGTGTACATGTGGCCCCCAACATCAATATGGACGGGTGCGTTTGATTTGGTGAGCCGGGCCACGGTGGGGATGCCAGCCGAGGGGGGTGGAGGTGCAGGGGAGGCGGAGCTCATACTGCTGATGGTGCTCGTGCCCCGCCTGTCCTGGGACAGACAAAGTAACACAACCATGGCTGGCTCATTCTAAAGTCATTCGTTAAGGTTAGAATACTTCATTGCCTCCTCGTCAGTGATTTTCAATGTTGCAAACTGCCTGTGGCCTTACCCTCCCAAGCCTCCCAACCTCAATAAATACTTAAGACTGACGTGCATCGTGCTGATAAAGTCTTTGTGTGTGTGTGTGTGTGTGTGTGTGTGTGTGTGTGTGTGTGTGTGTGTGTGTGTGTGTGTGTGTCTGTGTGTGTGTGTGTGTGTGTGTGTGTGTGTGTGTGTGTGTGTGTGTGTGTGTGTGTGTGTGTGTGTGTGTGTGTGTGTTCATAACACACACAATTAGGAATTCCACAAAAAGTCGTGTGAAATACAGCACCCATTTACATATCTTTGTAAAAAAGGGGTCGGAGAATATTGTCTGGCAACTGTCCGCGTGTCCTTGAGCATGGGGCACCAAACACCAACCGCTCCTGAGCTGCTCATTGTGAACTTCCATGTTTGATATATTGCTGTTGATGTGATACGTCTGTGTGTTTGGCGTGCGGATTAGCCGATTCAAATGTTACTTTACCTACATTTAGGATGAACCTTGAAAGTTATGTACAACTATTGTTAAGCAATGTATATAAATTGCCTTGGCTCTACATTGTATCGGCCAGCTTCAGCAGGCATAAGTTACCTGTGACGGGACCGTGGTCAGGGTGGTCGTCTGTTCGTCACCAACGGAAACGTTTAAAAGTCTCTCTGACACACCGGTGGTCTCCTCATTCAAGTTCCCGCGGGACTCTTCCAAGCCGTCGCAGAGTTTCTTGGAGAGGGGGGCTTCGATATCCTCAGCGGGACGCCGCGTCAGGACCCTCTTCAGGGCCCTTATCGACCGGAGATCCACAGAGTCGGCCACCTGCCGGAGGTACGGGATGACCAGCTGGATCTGGGACTGCCCGACGCCGCGGATCGCCTCGGTGGAGACGAAGAACGCGGCAACCTCGGACCCGACGCCCACGATGCTGTTGAGCGTCGCTATGGAGACGGCGCCGATGCAGTGATTGGTGTAGGTCTTTGAAAGCTTCGCGGCGCGCGACAGCATCTGCATCCTCGTCCCCAGCAGGTTCTTACCGATGGCTTTGTTCTCGTACCACGTCGCGTCACCGGGGCAGCAGTGGTCCCGGGGGCGCTGGAAAAAAGCACGGCAGAGGGGATTCCGTCTGGAGACATACCTCACGAAGCTGGCGTAGGGGCAGAACTCGGTTCCGGTCTCGTACATCCGCGGCAGCGTGTCCTCGTCCGACTCGGGGCGCTTCTTAGCCCAGGACGCGGAGCGGGACTTGTGGTAAGGCCCGAAGGCTTTAAAGTAGACGAACTTCCTACCGTCGTCGTCCACAGCCAAGCCAAACGAGTCCTCCTCCAACTCGCGCTGGTTTTCTCTCCCCCTGGTGCAGAAGTACATGCAGGTCTCGAACCACACTTTGTTCAGCAGTCCGAAGGGCGTCTGGCCGTCAAAGTTGCTGCAGGTGTACAGGGTGCGGAGGTCGCAGCGGGTGATGGCCTGCTTCTGGACCACTGGTCCGGCGCCCTGCTCCTCCAGTTTGCGTATGACAGCCGCCAGGGTCAAGTTGGCACCGCGCAACTCGGGGTCCTTGGTGAGGTCCAAAGTGCGGCAGTACGGCGGCTCGTTCAGGTAGCGGTTCAGCGAGCTGCGGATGCTGATGAGAGAGGACTTGCTGTACAGCTGGCCGCTTTTGGAGCGCGCCTCTGCGTAAAAGGAGCGCAGCACAGCGCACAGTGCCTCCTTTCCCAGAGTTTCGAAGTCGGGACTTTGCGCTTTGTCGCTTAGATACTCCCTGAAGATCCGGACCGCGTACCGGGTGGCCAAGCGCGTGTTCTCGCTCAGCCTGTTCCGGTCCGAACGAGGGGACTCCTTGTCTGTCTCAGACTCGAGCTCAGGGGTCCTGCTACACGGTTCCGCCCCCTCGACTCCCGCCAGCCCGCCACGGCACCGGTCTATACTCCGCACAACGACCACTTCCCGATCTGCAGCATATGAACCCCTGGGGTCCGCCAGCGACTCAGACTCCCACTCTAGCTCGGCATCTTCCTCCTCCTCGTCTCCGGTGATCCGGACCACTCGGATGTCCTCCTCTCCCTCCCCCTCCTCCTCCTCCTCCTCCTCCTCCTCCTCCTCCTCCTCCTCCACCTCATCACCTGCTCTGCCGCTTTTCTCCCGGACGCTCATGTTCTCTGGCTCTGACTTCCACTGCGTGTACTCTGAGTGGACTGCCCTGCCAGGCATTCTCGCCATATTGCAGTCTGGTCTGCAAAGCGGTCCTCGGGCAACGGCGCATGCGCCGTATTGGACCGCAGAGCTGAACGCTTTAGTGTTAAGTGACCTTCAGCTCAGCAAGCGCTTTTTTTTAAGGTGCAGGGAAGAGAGAGAGAGAGAGAGAGAGGGGATTCATTCTCCTCCCTCTAAAGAAAAGCTGCAGTACCAGACTGCATATTGGACCAGACGTCATCATAACGACAATTCACAATTGATGCTGAGCACATTGATTTGATATATTCTGATTGCAAATTGCAAAAACCAAAGATTGAAAGTGTTTATAATAAGCTGCCTTTAATATATATTTAAAACGACAACGCCACTGAATGCACATCGATCATGGCTTACATTTTATATGACATAGGATGATATATATTATACTTATCTGATAGAGTAATTAATAGCATCCAAATATCATCTCATTTTACATTCCCAATAGAGTCAGATGTTGAAAGCCTCCATTCGTATTCAATTCCCGAGCGGTCTTCAACGTTTTCCAGGCCAAGGACCCCCGAACTGATGTAGCGGGGACCCTCTACTTATATATTGTATAAAATTGTGTTTTATATTAAACTGGTCCTATAGTGCCATGTATAAATGTACCTTGTTACTTTGCATTCAATGCTAAGATATTCAAATAATAAACAGGTTCATGCATTCATGTTTTTATTTTAAACATGTGCAAGGTACAGTGAGTAGGGTGGCCATGCCACTGCCATTCATAAACATAACGTAACATAATAAACTGATACCGGCCAAGATCAACAATGTCTGTCAATTGCATGTAATCATGCATTACAGCTATTCAAATTGAAATTTTTAAAACATAAATGGGGAAACGAAAATGAGTGATGCGTGCAGTGTCATCTTTTTGCCTGATTCACGTCTTTCTTATCACTCTGCAAGTAGTCCGGTAACTTATCAACCTCAGCGTGTCCGGTGGCTAAGCGACGTCAACGTCTTTGGGGGACTATTTCTCTGCTGATCGCTTATTTTCCCGATAATGACCGGCGTTCTGTACATTATCGCAAACAGCACTGTCTCTCTCTCCCAACAGTCTTGGCTGCGCACTCTCATCCAAATACGTCTGGTTTGCGGCGGAGGAGGGGGCATATATAGAGACCGGACGAGAAACTGACGTTGCTGTGCTGTCCATCTTACATGATTGAAGGAGCAGGCAGAGAAAAGCTCTCCCCTGCTGGGCTTTCATTAAAATCAAATACATAAAAATGTCGCCGCTGGTCCAGATGTTTCAGGTGTGTGCGAGAGACATACGAACGTACGCTTGCCGCTTTTGTAAATGCCATATATACAGTACATTCGGATCGCATGATAGGAACAGATCTATGGCTACCAGAGAGGACGCTGGCGTTGTTGGTTCGCCGCTTCTCTGATAACGACTGATAAAATAGTTTTCCTGTGCTCTTTTTTCACTTTTATTTTTTCACTCCTCGCCGGCATCTCCACCACTTCCATCAACAGACTCCAACTGGTCCAGAATGCAGCAGCCCGTCTCCTCACTCACACTAAAGCTGCGTGGCACCACATCACCCCAGTCCTCAAGAATCTCCACTGGCTCCCCATCTCACACCGGACCCACTACAAACTCCTGGTCCTCACCTACAAAGCCCTCCACCATTTGGCCCCCCCATATCTCTTTGACCTTCTCTCCCTCTACCAACCCCCTCGGGCTCTCAGATCCTCCTCAGCCGGTCTCCTCTCCAACAAACACATCAAAACTCCACAGCCTTGGTGACAGAGCCTTCTCCAGGGCAGCTCCCAGGCTCTGGAACTCCCTCCCCCAACATATTTGTGACTCGGAGTCCCTCACCATCTTCCAGTCCCGCCTCAAGACTCATCTCTTCTCCTCTGCCTACCCCTAGATCACTCACCAACCCTAGCCCCATCAACTCTAATTTTTTTCTTGTTTATCTATTGTTGTGTCCCTATGTAAAGCGCTTTGAGTGTGAGAAAAGCGCTATATAAATTGAATCTATTATTATTATTATTATTATTCCGATTAGAAATCGGATCAGAAGTGTCCATGTAAACGTGGCTAGTGTGTTGGTTCCTCATCCTCATCCTCATCCTCATCGTCATCCGCTTATCCGGGGTCGGGTCGCGGGGGGAGCAGCTCAAGCAGGGGGCCCCAGACTTCCCTTTCCCGGGCCACATTGACCAGCTCTGACGGGGGGATCCCGAGGCGTTCCCAGGCCAGTGTTGAGATATAATCTCTCCACCTAGTCCTGGGTCTTCCCCGAGGTCTCCTCCCCACTGGACGTGCCTGAAACACCTCCCAAGGAAGGCGCCCAGTGGGCATCCTTACCAGATGCCCGAACCACCTCAGCTGACTCCTTTCTAAGTAAAGGAGCAGTGGCTCTAATCCGAGTTCCTCACGGATGGCTGAGCTTCTCACCCTATCCCTAAGGGAGACGCCAGCCACCCTTCTGAGAAAACTCATCTCGGCCGCTTGTACCCGCGATCTCGTCCTTTCGGTCATCACCCAGCCCTCATGACCATAGGTGAGGATAGGAACGAAGATCGACCGGTAGATCGAGAGCTTTGCCTTGCGGCTCAGCTCTCTTTTCGTTACAACGGTGCGGTAAAGCGAACGCAATACCGCCCCCGCTGCTCCGATTCTCCGGCCAATCTCACGCTCCATAGTACCCTCACTCGCGAACAAGACCCCGAGGTACTTGAACTCCTTCACTTGGGCTAAGGACTCATTTCCTACCCGGAGTAAGCAATCCACCGGTTTCCTGCTAAGAGTCATGGCCTCAGATTTAGCGGTGCTGATCCTCATCCCAGCTGATTCACACTCGGCCGCCAGCCGATCCAGTAAGTGCTGAAGGTCACAGGCCGATGATCCAATGAGGACCACATCATCTGCAAAAAGCAGTGACGAGATCCTCAGACCACCGAACTGCAACCCCTCCCCACCACGACTACGCCTCGATATCCTGTCCATGTATATCACAAACAGGATTGGTGACAAGGCGCAGCCCGGGCGGAGACCAGCACCCACCGAGAACGAAACTGACTGGCTGCCGAGAACACGAACACAGCTCTCGCTTTGGGAGTACAAAGATTGGATGGCCCTGAGGATAGACCTCCTTACCCCATACTCCCGCAGCACCTCCCACAGTTTCTCCCGGGGGACCCGGTCATACGCCTTCTCCAGATCCACAAAACACATGTAGACCGGATGGGCATACTCCCAGGCCCCCTCCAGGATCCTTGCGAGAGTGAAGAGCTGGTCCGTAGTTCCACGTCCGGGGCGAAAACCGCATTGTTCCTCTTCAATCTGAGGTTCGACGATCGGCCGAACCCTCCTTTCCAGCACCTTGGAGTAGACTTTACCAGGGAGGCTGAGAAGTGTGATACCCCGGTAATTGGCACACACTCTCTGGTCCCCCTTTTTGAACAGGGGAACCACCACCCCGGTTTGCCACTCCTTTGGCACTGTACCCGACTCCCACGCGATGTTGAATAGGCGTGTCAACCATGACAGCCCCTCAACACCCAGAGCCTTTAGCATTTCTGGCTGGATCTCATCAATCCCTGGGGCTTTGCCACTGCGGAGATGTTTGACTACCTCAGTGACCTCCACCAGGGAAATTGACGACGAAACACCATCAACCTCGAGCTCTGCCTCCAACATAGAGAGCGTGTTATTCGGATTCAGGAGTTCCTCAAAGTGTTCCTTCCAACGTCCGACGACCTCCTCAGTTGAGGTCAACAGAGTCCCATCCTTACTGTACACAGCTTGGATGGTTCCCCGTTTCCCCCTCCTGAGGTGCCGGATAGTCTTCCAGAAACACTTTGGTGCCGACCGAAAGTCCTTCTCCATGGCCTCTCCGAACTTCTCCCACACCCGCTGCTTAGCCTCCGACACGGCAGCCGCTGCAGCCCTTCGAGCCTGTCGGTACCCTGCAACCGAGTCAGGAGTCCTCCAGGATATCATATCCCGGAAGGCCTCCTTCTTCAGTCAGACGGCTTCCCTGACCACCGTAGTCCACCACGGTGTCCGAGGGTTACCGCCCCTTGAGGAGCCTAAGACCCTGAGGCCACAGCTAGCCACCGCAGCTTCAGCAATGGAGGCTTTGAACACCGCCCACTCCGGCTCAATGCCCCCAACCTCCACAGGAATGCCAGAAAAGCTCCGCCGGAGGTGTGAGTTGAAGATACCTAGGACGGGGGCCTCCTCCAGACGTTCCCAGTTCACCCGCACTACTCGTTTGGGCTTACCAGGTCTCTCCGGAAATTTCCCCCATTCCCTGATCCAACTCACAACCAGATGGTGGTCGGTTGACAGTTCCGCCCCTCTCTTTATCCGAGTGTCCAAAACATGCGGCCTCAGATCAGATGACACGGTCACGAAATCGACGAAATCTTCGGCCTAGGGTACTCTGGTACCAGGTACACTTATGAGCACCCTTATGTTCGAACATGGTGTTTGTTATGGATAATCCATGACTAGCACAGAAGTCCAATAACAAACGACCGCTCGGGTTTAGATCAGGGAGGCCGTTCCTCCCCACCACGCCTCTCCAGGTGTCTCCATCGTTGCCCACGTGGGCGTTGAAGTCTCCCAGCAGAACTACGGAGTCCCCTACTGGAGCCCCATACAGGACTCCATTCAGGGTCTCCAAGAAGGCCGAGTACTCTGAGCTGCTGTTTGGTGCATACGCACAAACAACAGTCAGAGTTTTCCCCCCTACAACCCTTAGGCGCAGGGAGGCGACCCTCTCGTCTACCGGGGTAAACTCCAACACCGCGGCGCTCAGCCGGGGATTTATGAGTATCCCCACACCCGCCCGGCGCCTCACGCCCTTGGCAACTCCGGAGAAGAATAGAGTCCAACCCTTATCCAGGAGTACGGTACCAGAGCTGAGACTGTGCGTGGAGGTAAGCCCCACCAGATCTAACTGATAGCGCTCCACCTCCCTCACAAGCTCCGGTTCCTTTCCCCACAGCGAGGTGACGTTCCACGTCCCCAGAGCCAGCTTCTGCCGCCCGGGTCTGGTCCGTCGAGACCCCTGACCTTCGCTGCCACCCATGTGGCTGCGCACCCGACCCCAACGGGTCTTCCCACAGGTGGTGGGCCCATGGGATGAAGAGAGGGGGGGTGCCACGTAGTTTGTTCGGGCTGTGCCCGACCGGGCTCCGTGGCAAACCCGGCCACCAGGCGCTCGCCATCGAGCCCTCCGTCTGGGCCTGGCTCCAGACGGGGGCCCCGGGCTTCCTCCGGGCCGGGTCACATCTCCTCTTTTTTCGTTATTCATTGGAGTTTTATGAACCATTCTTAGTCTGGCCCCTCACCTGAGACCACTCTGCCATGAGAGACCCTACCAGGAGCACAAGGCTCCAGACAACACAGCTCTCAGGTTCACAGGGACACGCAAACCTCTCCACCACGATAAGGTGACGGTTCCAGGAGAGGTGTTGGTTTCATGTTAATTTGTATTTAATGACGGGGAATATAAAAAAAATGTCTAATCAACCAAAACTTTCGCAACCCCCCTGCAGTAACTCCGCTGACTCCCTGGGGTTGCGTACTCCCTGTTGAATACCTCTGCCCTATAACATGGTGAGGTAACAAATGATGATAAATCACCCTATATGGTTGAGCCCTACACCCGAGGCCGGCTGCTGTTTACGGAGAGCGACAGTATGACAGTTGAAACCATGCTTCTGTGGTTCTTGCAACTGGAGGTCTGCGGTTCATGGACTTCTTTCATGTCCAGTATACAGTCTGCATTTACCATTGAAGAAATGTGTCCGTTTCATGAGCTCGTTAGTGTAAAGGGCAATTTGATCTGAATATATTCATTGTTTTAATCTAAAACAATCTTTAACCCAAAACATCTTAAGTGTACAGTGAAAAAACATTCACTTTGAATTGGGCTATCAAAAATGAGTATTATGATTGCCCAACCAAATGATCAAAGTGAAGAAATTCTTCAAGATGTTCACTAAAGCATTAAATAAACACTCACTTTTCTGTGGGTTACAGGTAACATTTTGCATTAGCAGATCCAGCTTCTTTGCATTCTGGCCAATTAGCACTCCATCTTTCGAATGGAGGCGAAGGCTTGGATTGTTACGTGCTTCATGCTGATAAGGAAACCTGGGTTAAATGTAGAGTTCTTTTAGAATTACGTCTGTAATGATTTCCATGCAAGGATTGCTTCAGGAGGGAAAAGGCAGTCTTTCTTCTTCAAAAGGGTAACCCAGTATGCCCAGCAAAGCAAAATGTGTAGGATGGTGGCTTTCATGTCGTGCAGGTAATTGGCTCCTTGACTAATCTTCAAATATAGAGAGCAGTTCTGAAAAAAAGTAAAGCTTTTGGTTTGGAGGCTTTTCGTAAAAGGAATGGAAATGCCAAATTTTACCAGCTGGGACTCTCACATACTGCGTATAACATGAGAGGCTATAGCGATGTGTGGATGGGGCGAAGAGCAAGCACATGACTTTGTGTGTGGCAGTGTTTCTTCTTACAAGCAGGTTTAACATTGCAGGCCTTGTTTCCAGTCTGGGGCCATAATGCAATAGAGTTGTGTTGCTATTTGTGTGTGTGTGTGTGTGTGTGTGTGTGTGTGTGTGTGTGTGTGTGTGTGTGTGTGTGTGTGTGTGTGTGTGTGTGTGTGTGTGTGTGTGTGTGTGTGTGTGTGTGTGTTGTTATAAAAAGGATAGATACCAAACAATATTCACTTATCACCAAAACAAAAGACTATATTCTATAAAATAATGAAAAAGTTATTCATCCTCCAAGATGAATAAGCCGGATTGACTATCAAGGTTTTATTGTCCAGTAGGCTGCACTGCATGAATGCTGGTGGAAGGACAGGGAGGACCAGAGTTTGAGGTCCGTGCCGTGGGACTCGGGAGGAAGCAACGCAGGGTACTTTGCCAGCATTAGGGCCGCCCTTCCCACGACTGGTTACACAACGTCTATCCTCAGAACCAGGACAATAAGATGAATTGAATTGTTATGTATGACACAGAGCCCACCTGGCTTGACGAGTGAGGGCTCCTGGTTCTTCATAAATCAAGGTTTTTGTACTGCCGCTTCCTATACCCGCCCATGCTACCATTCCACCAACCACCTCCTGCCGCCCGTGTCACTTGTTCATGGCTGAGGACAAAGGGAGGGATGGAGAAGGAGGACCACTGTGATAGAACCACTTTGAATGAACCATGGGTGCATTTCAGTCGTGTAGCTAGCTGCCATTACTAGCATATCACACCTTTCAGATAATACATTAGTCTAGATTTTGTTGTTGTTTTGTTTTTCTCAGAGGGCTGCATTTTCCCCAGTCACCATCACCCTCCCGTGTTTTGGGGGCTTAAAACATAAAACGTGAGGCATTATGCTGTTAAAGACTGTTACAAAGTTGGACTTGTTTATTATATTTTTACTCAATAGTAGTCCTTGTGGGAGTTTCTTAATTTGAAATGTGAACCATGGCAATAAAAGACCCCACATGGCCAAGAAGTGTCATTGCTGTTAGTTTTTTATGTATAAAAAAATTATGACACTCCCCCAGCCCTTGCTGCCCCCCACCCCTTAGAAACATTGCTATACCCCATATGTGATTACAGCCATTAACTGCCAAACACAACAGGCACTGTATTGTCAGCATAATGCAATTGCACACATTGAAAACAAATGTGTTGACTTTGTTCTGTATATTGCTATGGTGTAGTGTTCGACCAATAACAATGAAAAAGTGTGTGTTTTGAGTGATTTTATTGAAAAAACAACAACAGCAACAACAACAACAACAGCATAGTAGGATCTGTAAAAGGTGCTCTTGAGAACATCATTCGCAGACTAGGGGAAGGGTAGAGCTTGTAGTTCTGCAGATAGTCAGATGGCTGTTTTGAATGTAGGTATTTAGCACCTCCTGCTGGTGAACAGAAGTGGTTTCAAAAACCTTCACCTAAATTAGTTCAAGTTAAAGTAAAAGAAGAATCAATAAAAAATCTAACATCAAACTTAAAGTACATAGCAAAACTACTGGTAAAGTACATTTTAGTGGTGGACTGCAAATATGGCAACTTTTGTCTAACTTTAGACAGTAACATGTGATACATTATATATATTATGTCACATATATTATATTTATATCCAAGGCTTATTATTTAGCATTTTAAATAATTCCTGATAACAACCTGGTCTCTTTAATGTATAATTGGCCATGGTTATTATATTTTAAGAACTACGGCCAGCTTTGCCCCAACAACTCAAACCAGTTTCAAACAGTGAGCTGATCAAACTCAAACACCGATCTTGATCTTCACGTTGCTATACGTGTGCCACTAGTGACCGATCAGGTCTGCATATTTATGCACTGCATAGGTTTGCATAAGGGGGGGCTCACAGAAGGTCAGTCTCTTTCAGTGGCGGGTGACTGCTGTCTGCAGGGGGGTCTTGGTGGCCCCTGACTAGTCATACAGAAGACAGGACCTCCCCTGAAACCTCAATCTCCTTCCCCTTCTTCGGCTCCCACTGCTTCTTCTCGGCTGCCTCCATGTCCATGACGGTGAAGAGAGGCTGTTTGCCCAGCATGTCCACGCTCAACCTCCTCTGGACCTCCCGGTACTTGGTGGAGGAGAAAGGAACCGCGGAGCGGGCGTGCTGTGAGTAGGACTGCTTCCGCTCGGGGTTGGGGCAGAACAGGAACGTGTAGAAAGAGGCCGCTAGGATTCCTCCCAGGACTGGAGCGACCCAGTACACCTAAAAACACACAGTCTCTCTTTCAGACCCACGCATGCACCACCAGACGTTTCTCTGACAGTATGCTTTTCTATCAAGTATAGTATATTGGAGTGTGCATATTGCGTAAAGAGGAACAAATCAAATTGGGACCTGAACATTTTTACTTCAAAACTTGTAATATCCGAACATGCTGGATATGCTGAACCCTGCTGAGAAAAATGATTTGGAACGAACCTTATTATCAATTGTTCAGCACTTGCAACTAAGTGATTTATTTTGAATGAGTAATAACTGAGTGGGGGGAGTGAGTGAGATGGATTGTGTTTTCAGTTAGTTATTTTTTGTCACCCAGTGGTTTTCCCAGTTCCAGGTGACCAGGGCAGGACCGAAGGACCGTGCTGGGTTCATGCTGGCTCCAGTGTAGGGGATCTTAGGGTAACCATCACACATGAAATGAAAATCATTTGGCACATGATCGTCACATTGTACAATACTCTGTATAAAGCAAAATGCAGGGCAATGTTTTTTAAATCCTTATCTATATAATAGTGCTACAAAAAGTAGCTAAAGGTGAAATCTGTGTGTCCGTTCAAAACGTTCACACAGATTTGAAGTTTCATACATAAAAGTTACCCCTTGGTTACCAACAGTCCATATTTATAATGGAAATTATAAATATTCTCTTTCTCGTCATCTCTATTGTGTCCGATAATTGATTTGACACCGAGGAGGATTTGCCTTCTCATTTACACTGTATAAGCCTTTGCCCACAACAAGTAAATAAAAAGCCCTACTGGCCTGTAACACAATGGTATCTTCATAACGTTGTTTGTACTTACAGCAAACAGGTGTCCAATACACACAGAAAGGCCAATGGCTAGAGAGGGGGAGCCACTGAGGTCACTGCGTTTAGGGTCACAACTTGCAAACACAGTGAAGACCAGCTGGAAAGTAATGAAGAGTTCGACTACCAGGGCGTGGCCCGCCGATATACTGGTTTGGACCTGTCACGTAAACACACATCACAGTTTTGGTAAAAGTAAGTACTTCAGTTTGACTCAATGCAAAGGTATTCAGAACCTCTAGTATCGCTCTACAGTACTACAACGTCATCTTTGTTATCACCATGGTGACCCCCAGGCCTCCCCTGACGGACTCGGGCGTGACACCGTACAGGACGGCGGCCCCAACCACAGAGCCCAGACACTGGGCCAGCAGGTAGAACACGGCTTTGGCCACGCTCAGGTTCCTGGTCACCACCATGGCCACCGTGACGGCCGGATTCAGGTGGGCTCCGCTAACGTGCCCGAAGCATTGCACCATGGTGGCGATGCTCAGGCCGAAGCACAGCGAGATGAGGACCAGGTCCGGGGCTGAGGCGTGCTGCGCGTCCCCCGCCGACCAGTTGGTGCACGAGCCGACGCTGAGCAGCACGAAGATAAATGTTGCGGTGAACTCGGCTGCCACGCAGCGCCAGAACTCCTGGGTCCACACGCCTTTGAAAGCGGTCATAATTCTGGTCGTACACCTTAAGCGACAGTGTTTCGAGCGGCTGTGGCAAATACACTTCGACCAACACGTCCTGCAGGGAAGGGAGATCACTCGTTAAAGGTCTGCGTTGTAATCCATTTGTTGAGTAAAATGGATCCATATGATGCATGGATATATGTTTAGAAGTACAGACATGTTAATAACATCTACATGTTCGTGGTGTTAAGGGATCGACCATAAACCACTAGAAAATACATTTGCACATCTCAACAAGATCCCTGTCCTAGTAGAAGGCCCAATTAGGTCACGGTGGAATACAATAGCTTTATGCAACTTTCTCTTTGGATAACAAAGGCCGATAATAGAGAGTTGTATTACTATTATTATTTTATACCAATAGGGCCTACAATAACTAATGGCCAACACAGTGGTGGTCAAATTGCGATTCGTAAAAAAACTAATTAATTGCACCACAACAAATTTGCCCATGATTGTGTAAGCAACAGAAAGAACGTTTCCAACAAACCCGAACCATCTGAACATAAAAAAAGGAGGCATTGATGGCTCCAAAGTCGACCAGATCAGTTTGGTCCAATAACCAATTAAATACTACGAAAGACAGCGCGCAAAATCGGTATTTTATCAAGCAGCACACTGCATCGTACTCACCTCAGACGCGCCAACGCGTTGCTGCACTCGCTCATGTCTCACGGCGCTGTCCCAGCTCGCGACGTGTGCGTGATTTATGCGAGTGGAAGCGTGCGCGCGTGTTTATGGTTCCCACTTTCATTGGGGTCGGGGGTTGCGCCCGCGGTTACCCTCCTCCCGCTCAGCCGGATTGTTCGGGGCGGACAGAATGTTCAAAGTATAACGAACTAACGAAACGAACCCAAGTTACCTTCAGTTTTCTTACTTATTAAGGATGTAGGCCTATTAAAAGAAACGGCGCGAAATAGCCCTACATTTAATATAACACAAATTAAGATGTCAAACCATTCTAATGTTTGAAGTTGTATGTCTCGACTCGAGGTTACACGGCAAACTGTTGATCAAACACAAATGTTGTTTTGGTCATTAGCGGTGTCCCAAATTCACTGCGTTCCGAGTAGATGCATAGCCTCCAGGCCAGAAAAAGACAAAGATGTCAGTGTTGTTGGTGCGGGGCGTCCCATTCTCTTCCCCAACGCTAAACACACGCGTGCACACACACACGCACGTAATTATCTACCCTACAGTTTTGTTGGTATAAAACCATACCAATTGCCAAGAATTGTAGGCCTACATATAAATATAGCTATCAGTAGGCCTAAAGTGCGCCATTCATGTATTTACTTTTTTACAATTAGGCTAAGTATATATTTTTAAAAATGTATAATTATATTATTATTATATATATTATATTATTATTGAAATTAACCACTCCAAACCTGAACACCTGAGTTATCCAATTAGATAGGCATATGTAAACCGGAAGTAAAGAGGTCTATTTGTATTATTTATTTCTTATTTCTTATTTTTTATAACATTTCCTATCGGGACCTTGTCATGCATAAAATCAAAAACATTTACGGCAGCTCAGCTGCCGCACGTCAAGCCACTATGGCATCGAGTTTGCTAGCCTACGGTTTCGAGTAAAAGCAGAATAAATCATTTAGGCCTATCTTTAAATTCGTAAATGACTGAAGTGTACTTTTTGTAATAAATCCTCATCTGTCTTTGTGTAAATTACAATTTACATTTGATCCCTCCAAGAAATGAATGGCAGGCACATTTCTCTCGCTCGCATTGTCCCCTTCAAACTTTAAACCAAAGATACCATTTTCTTTTACAGCCTCACTAAATCACAAACACTGTCAAAATTGATTTATTATTGTTTAATTTGCCAAGTTATCAAGCCTGTCTTTTTCTGGCCATCACAACTGAATCTTTTTGCACTGCTATTGGTGAATTACTACGAAATAGGCCTATTGCACTAAGCACTTTTTTGCACACATCAATTTGCTCATATTTGTCTTCACATGAAGTAATCTTGCACTGTACAATATTGCATTGTTCTGTCCTGATTACTATGTTGCCTTTCATGTTGTATTCATGATGGATTGAATTTTTTGGAATGAAAGCAAGTTTCCCAGAGTGGGCTAATAAATTAGACTTGACTAAACATTGACAAAGGCATTGGGAAATGTACAATTTTATCAGAAGAGAACACTAGAGGAAATCGCTCTGAAAGGGATAACCAGGAAGCGCGTAGGCCCCGCCTGCAGGGGCGGAGGTTGGGCATGTTTCAGCCGTCCAGGTGGTGAAGTAAACTGGCGCCACTGGCCCAGGAGCCGGCACTACGGGCCCATAACCATGTGAGGGAGCGATGAAGCTTGGCTGATGAACCAGTTGAACCTGTGGGCTTGTTAGTGTGGAGGGGGGCGGCTGCATGTTGACCACACCGGCTTGAGCCGGCCCATGACAGACCCCAGGAACCCCGTTGCGTAGCTTCATCTCGCGAGCCAGCTGACACCAGGAGCACCAGCCACAGAAACAGGACGCCATGATGTCCTTGCACAGTGTGCCCTGTTACAGAGTGAAACACAACCAGGGTCCCTCAGTTGGCGGTCCGCGGGCCAAGCGCGGCACATTACAACAAACTTTTACATAGTTGTAAAGGTTAGTGATTGCGCAAAATGTGTTCCTGTTGTAATCATAAATTGTGGCACGCAGCTTGTTTTTTTTCTAAATGGCCGACATCCACTTTCTATTCTTACTGTGTATCTTGATTGTGCCCTGTATGTTCTGTGTGTTATTCAAGAGTATTCTCTTTTCAAAATGCTGCTTTAAAGTTGACAGATTATACCACCAGGTGTGAGTGTGATTAGCCGTTGCAAGCTGTAACAAAATGGCTTGAAACGGCTAATCACACTCACACCTGGTGGTATAATATGTTTCCTTTAAAGTGAGCACATCAGTTTTCGCTTGAATTCGAACACCCGGAAAATGAATCAAATGTGTTTTGGGATGGGAGTTCTAGGAAGAAGGGGCGTGTTATCCCCAAGATCACGATCCATGCCAACTTTGAGAAACCTTTTTTTAAGCTAGAAACATCAACCGCTCCTTGAGCCACACATCCGCACGTACGTTGGCGGTCGCATAACCCTCTCGATGGGAGGTACCTTCGTCTAGTCATCAAACTTCCCTTTTGGAGGCACTTCAACGTCAAGATGAACGTAGTAAGTATCCAATCTGAGGTGGATGTGAAGGACGCTATGTGACGCTATAGCAGCAACGGACCTTGATCCCATATCTGTGGCGGATGGCGACACGGAGCGCCAGGCCTGCAGGGGGTACACACAGAGGTATCCCAACGGCCGCCGCCACGGCCGGGGTGAGTATGTCCAATAACGGGAGGCATCTCCTCTCTCCAAACTTCTTGGTTGTGGTGCAGGCAAAGCAGGGCCAGCACCAGAATGCATAGCAACCTGCAAAAAGTATTTTTAAAAGGATGGAAATTGTCTTTGACATGATTTATGCGATTCTTTCACTCAAAGTGCCCCCATATTGAATAAAGGAACATCAAGGAGCAGATATGGATTAGGTATCACTCACAAGTTGTAGGCTGCTGTCATTGAGGATCGATCCCGGAACCTTTTGTCTGTGAGCTGAATATGCCTAGCTGCTACATCAGGGGCACATCCTGATGTGCCCCTTCATGATATGACTACTGAACAGTGGATGTTCCATGAGGCGTTACATTTTGATCATGCAGATAACATAGAGTCATGGAACTGATATACGTACAGGAATTCATATCATCACAGCAGTCGAGCAGTTCAGTGCTCCAGCCGGTCAGCTCCGGAGGGGAGGGCGGGACATGGTGGACCACCACTGAGTTGGCCATGGTCGGCTAAAAGGCTGTCACACCTTAAACACACACAGAGTTGAACACAGCAGCACAGCTGATCAACCAACACAGAGGATTTTGGTAATTATTGTACATTCAAATCACGCCTTTATATTGCTTCATAGTATCTCTCCTACTTACAAACAAAATAAAAAAGTAATATTTGTTACATACTTAACATGTCCTTTTAGTCTCCGAGCAGTAATACTATCTGAGATCTCTTGTTCAGCCCACTGGTATGTGTTGTTCGCCATCCCTCATTGATTTCTTTGAGTGTTATTAATTATTATTATTCTTCATGTTTAACCTCTGTTTTCCTTTTATTCCTAGTCTGTTTTACATAGTTTTGAATGATGACTATATGCTCTGTAAGGTGACCTTGGGTGTCTTGAAAGGCGCCTCTAAATTAAATGTATTATTATTATTATTATTTACATTTGAGTTCTATGCTGCCGTCTGCATCCTCACAAATATACTTTTAAATTCGGAATTAAGGTATCAGATGTTATTTAAGGGTTTAACATGTTTTAACATACCCACACTACAATTAAAAAATATGAATGTACCCTCATACTATATACTCTAGTAGAGCGTCTTTTTCTTTTCAGCAAATTCTGAATGCAAAGAATGAAAATGTAAGGCAGTTCATCCTACCTTTTCACCGGTGAGGTGGATCTTGACTGTGAGAGAGAGCAGAGCAGCCAGCAGCCTGTGGTGGATGACTACACATCTGCCCCATACACGTATATATGTCAGTTAGTGAACAAGTATAAGTATATGTATCTGTGTTGGAGAAAAACAAACAATCACACACAGGCATGACGGTGACTTACTGCATACACATGGTGTTGAAAAGTAGGGTGCGTTGTCACAAGCTGGAATCCCAGATTTGTTTGAATAGTATTCGTTGACAGGACTTGTAAGAACCCGGGTGGTGACGTTGCCTTTCTTTCGAGATGTCAGCTTTCAAAAGAATAAAGAGTTCATGTGACTGAGAAGTGAATGTAAGGCCAGTTAAGACCAGACGTCAAGGTACTTTGGACGTATTCTTTTTGGAGGATGTCATGGACTGTTCATCATTATTAATAAGTCCAATCATTGGATATTGTTATATCAAAGATAGATTTGTAGATATGGAGGTGCGTAAATGGAAGGTTTATGAACAGAGTTCATCCTGCCCACAGTACAGGTTGCTGACTACTCCTCAATGACTCAGGTAAAAAGGGGTCACAGGGTAAAAAAGGGTTAAAAGGTTGGGAAAGGGTTGTGTTCGTGCAACCATAGTGTTGTTATGACTGTAAATCAGTAGTTAATGCTATTCATCACAACTTGATGACAGGGAGAAACCAGAAAGTCTGCCGTCCACCAACCTCATCACTGGCCCCGTCCTGACAGATCTGTATGGCTTATGCTAAGTTCACCTTTAGTTCTTTATCTTCCAGCTCCCTGTGTTCCCACGAGGAGTTCACCAGACCCATGCTGCCATTACAACATGCTTTATGTTCAGTGAGCATCTTTAACATCTTTTACTTGATATTACAGAACATACTCAGTTGGACGGACCAAGTATTCCTGACGAGGAGGTCTTGTAACTGTTTGCCTGGTTCCTTAAGGAGTTGGGAATTACTTTATGTTCCATGTACTCCATGGCTATCCTCTGTGAACAATAGGTCATACAAATACTATCAGATGAAAAGTATCGAAGGTTTCAAATGGATTTGCTATTTCAAAGACTCCAAACACTTTATCCAAAGTGTATTAAGCCATGATGAAATAATAAAGCTGGCCAGTAATGCCCCCGGTTCACAGATAGTCCGCAATGTATGGCTGGAAGTTAATTAACCTTATGCTCATACCCAGAATCTCTAACTATTAGTGAGAATATAATGCATTTTAGGATCTTAAAGCTAGGGTAGGTCACTTATTTAAGCATCATTCTTTGTAATATTTATTGAAATTCTCTTCCCGACATCCTGACAGAAATGAATAAATCCAATGTGTTGATAAAAAAAATAAGAAATCCTAGGCTCCGGGCAAATAGTGAGTACAATTTCTTTCCTTGACCTCTGTAAATTCATGGGGTCAACAAAAATGTGGAGGTATTCATAAGGGCAGAAGAAAAGACAACTGCATTGCTAAGAGAATCTGACTGGACTTCCACTAGGCTACTTAATTATGCGACAGAAGATGTCATGTTGATAGTTTGTTTTCGTGAATGGCCAAAAGGGTGCGTCGCTTTCAATGTGGCTCATGCAAGGAATTGTGAGATTGTGAGATTCCTTGCGTAAAGTATGGTAGTATTGGTATGTATAGCATTTAGAGAATTCAACCAGCTCTCATGGGCACAGATCCGGGGGGGACGAAGGGTCTCTTCCAACTTCTGAAAAACATGAAGTGGTCCCCCCCACCCAATAGGCCTATAAATTATTTCCCAAAAAAAAGGTGTGATTGAAAATATACATTTTATAGAAGCCGAAATAATTCACACATAAACTGTACAAACTTAACCATTGGTACTGCAGATCCTATTTTCTACTTGGGGATATTATTGATGTCCCCTTATGAAAATACAAACAAGGGGGCAATGAGATCTTCCCCTGGAATCACAACTCTGTGTCTGTCTTTCCTGCCAGCCGGTGTCTATCCCTGAAGGTGACTCTGCACTTCAATCAGGAAGAAATGCCTTACCCCCCTATCTGTGTGATTACCGCCTAAAAGACTGACCGCCTTCTTTACTTGATTGCTGATGGCCAGTCTGATTGCCACCTTGGGATGCAACACGACTGTTTTAACGACACACTAGCGGCTCGTGTTCAGCCTGCTTTTTAAGGGACCCGTGTCTGTTCTCCGTCCGTTCGTCCCAGTTACTAGTCACTGACCAGCGGATGTTTTGCTCACTCATATTGGAATCCACTTTGTATTTCCTCTTTGTCTGACTGCTTCAGGCACACTTTGGCTGTACACAGCAGTCTTTTTTTTTTTGTTTATTGTAGTTCAATGTGGCCAACCCAGATTCCGTTTTTGACATTGATCTAACAATGACCGATGATAAATGCCAAACGAGTTTCTGCCAGCAGAGGGCGCTAGATGTAAATGCATCATCTACCTATACGTGATGGAGAAACCAAGAGGCTATTTTGAAGCTTTTCAACTACAATTTTTAGGTCACCCCTCTCACCAAATAATACTTTAGGCAATTTGTTATCAGTCACCATTAAGGAACGCAGTGCCCTTGCTTAAGAGCACTAAAGCAGGGCCAGATTGCCATTCCAGTTATCCTAATATCGCAAATCAGCAACAGTCTTCACAAGTTCATGCGATAACTCCAATACTGGTGTAAATTTAACATACAGGATTGATTAAGAAAGACCAATTAAATAGGGATTAAGGAAAGTGGGTTTGGAAGAGAGCTGATTCACGAGAAGTAGGGAGAGTGGGAATCAGATTTGGAAACAGGCTTCATAAACGATATGCAAGCATTTGTTGGGGTAGGATTATAGTGGGGATAAAGCGCTGGGTGGGCTCTGAGAATCAAGCAGAAGAGATGTAGGGCTACTATAAATGTCAAGCTTAACTTCCTTGAACGCCAGACCAGTTCCCTTTTAATGCTATCAACATGGAAATGGTGATTTCACGCCAATATTACCGCTATAAGACGTTTGGCCCTATAACCCATGACCCCAACGCTTTTAGTTTATCTCTTCATGGTATGACTGGAGAGTCTCCTCTGGTTGAAGGATTCCCAGATGAAGGACAGCAGGTAGCCCTGCTGGCGCGGTCCATCTTGAGGGAGGCCTGAGACACAAGGAGAACAATGGATCCTTCGCACATCACTGTTTTACACAGAAATGTATTAATGCACTTCAACAATGCACTTTATATGATCATACTGCATTCTATTTATGGTCTATGGACTGTCTGATTCCTCAAAACTCTATGCAGTTCAATAATGGACTTATTGATGATAAACTGCATTCTGTGTGTTATGTACTTTTTTCAAACACTGCTATAAGGAAAAGCCCTTATTAATGATTGCCCTACTGGTTAGATGTTAAACTGCATTTCGTTGTACTGGTTGTCCTTACTCCTACTTGACTCCATAGCTGTACCACTAGCACCACTGTGATTCACTGATTCATCTGGTGACGCTACGCAGAAAGGTTTTCCTGGACATCTCCCTCTAGCAGCTGAGCCAGCAGGGGGCCACAGAGCTGGTGCTTCTGCTGGGGGTCGGAGGAGGCAGCAGGGCGCAGGCACCTGGACTCTGGGGTACTTTCTGAGGAATCCCTAGTGCGGCAGGGCGGTCAGGTGTCCTATAGTGAACGAAATTCTATAGTGAAAGAAAATAAATAAAAATGAAAGATATCCTCAAAACAACCAATGCAATAGAAAAACAAAATGTATTTGAATCATTATGACATCAGTCGTTATCACAACAACGACAATAATCACCATCACCATCATAACAATAGTAATAAACACACATTTAAAAAAAATGGCGCCTTAGTAAATCGGCTTGATCATGGGCAGTTCATAGGGAAGGCTGTGGACTGGGTCAGGGCCAGGATTGTGCCCCCAATGGCCAACCACATCAGAAGACCTGATGCGGACTGAGTCGATGGTACTAGACAGCGTTGGCATGCACCACTAGGCCGATGCCCAGGTCCGACGCTGCCTTGGGGCATCGGAATCGTTCACTGAACCAGACAGTTCAAAGAGACGGATGAACACATGAATAACTTAGGCTGATGAAATAAGGAATAAAAACAACGAGAACTGAAGAAAGATACATTTGATCCAAAAACAAAAAATCGGCTAGTAGGTTTGGTTTCAGAAACATGAAGGCATCAAGAAAGAGATAGAGGGAGCATGAGGTGAGACAGAGGTAATAAGTGGAGGAAAAAAGACCACCCTGGGCACTAGGAATGCGATAGTGTTCAGTATAGAAACATAGCGACCGTATCACCAGCCCATAAATCCATGAAGGCCTGCTAATTTGGGGGTGCTCCTCAGAAACAAGAACAAAGCATCTCTTTGACACAGTGGGGCGATTACTGCATATCGCCATGGAGACGAGAACAGGCCACCATGATGGCCAGTGTGTGCATCTCTGATGGCTGTTTTACGGTTTGCCGGTGGAAAAAAGAACCACAGCTTTGTAATTATCTTATACTAATCACTTGTTGAAAAAAATAAAGCTAAATGGTTTGTTTCAGAAATTGACAATGTGATCCAACCGACTGACTGGGGTGTGTGTTGGTAAAAAAAAGTGCTTTGCCTAATTTACCATTATGGCTTACAGGTTATCTATTTAATTATGTATTTTCTATAATGTCTGGAGAGACTGACCTCCCTAACAAACTCACTCGCTAACTCACTCACAAACATTGATCACTGTCTCCCAATGTGACTCCCACTTCTGGGACAGTTAGTGTGCCATTCATACGAATGGCACACTAACCGAGTGTTGGGGACAAACATTGGCAAAGGATGCGAAAACAAACGTAGATGCAGTGTGGAGGTGGAGTGGAGGGTATCAAACGGCTGTCATAGCCGTTTGATACCCGCCATGTGCCATAGCTGCTGGCCTCCACCTGCTTCTCCAGAGCTCCTTTATTGTATTAACGTTCTCCAACCAGTCTCGTCACGCCTGCCACGTGTTTCGCCTGATGTTGGCTTGACATAATCAACTCAGCCCAATCTTGCAGCTGTAACGACCCACATTCACTGCTGGTTATATGCAAATGAGTGTCACCTGTTGATGACTCATTTGGTTCACCGGTTTTTCATGTAATTAAGTTCCCTACAGCAGTTCCCTTTTTTGCCTCACTCGCGGCACTGATGTACCCAATGTACAATTTGGTGTTGCCTTGAAAATGTTGTTTTCTCCCTCTGATTAGGATCACCTTCCGTTCCAAGCCTGACACTGAACTCAAATTTCAAGCAAAAATGACAATTTAACGACGGGCAGTCACTGTTCACTCCTCACTCGTTTCAAAGGTCATACAATACAACATATAGAATGGAAAAACCCTGATGAACCATGTGGAATCAGTACACGCGTGCCTCCCTTGTTCCCATGAGTCAATGCTGGCCCTCTGCCCTAACAATCCTGTTCAGCTCTCTAAGCCGGTGAGGATGACTGCACTGAAACCCCTGCATAGGGAAAGCACAGCGACCTCTCTCCTTGCATCCTCTATTTATCTACTTCAGATCCTGCCATCTGGCAGAAGATTAAGATCATTGACATTCACATGGAGTTCAGCCCCCCCCCCCCCCGACCCCTGAACAGCTTTACATGTCATGTCTACAGCTGTTGGGCAGCGCTATGGAACCGCGCTCATGCCCCAATGACCCCCCCTTCTTCCCCAGCCATGCTCAGACATTTCAGTTAATTTCCGCAACAGTCCGCATGAAGTGTTTTGGTGAGTCTCTACCACTGTCTGTTTGGATGACTTCATGTCGGATTCTCCAATCAAGAAATAAATAAAATAAAGACATACTATAAAACATCTCACACATCGAGTCGACACATCGTCGCCCACACACATTGTTGACCTCGGTAAGATTTAAACACAATGATGAGACGAAGCCAGTCTGGACTGACTGCTGGTCCTCACGTGAGGTAATCCCAATCTGGAAATTAGCACTGACACTGGATCCAGTGCTTGTCTATGAAATGGAAGAGACCTATTTTGATAGAGGTCTCTCCCCCCCCCCCCTCCAAACACACACACAAACACATCCCTGATGCCACTACTGAGCTTTGTCATCGCTATAGCGATGAACTTTTGGCAACTCAAAGTCCTGACGGTGAAGTCAAATTGACGGCAATTAGCTTCTTTGTTTCTGTACATACATATAATGAGACTAAACAAGTTTACGTCCCTAACACTATTTATATGACAATATGTTGACCTGCCTTATAATAAACATGTTATGTGGCGTTCATATAACTTCAGATGAAGATGATGTGTTGTTGGACCCTAAAAACTTTGCATTAATCTCATACAAATGAGATGCCCAAACCTACCCCTTTAAATACAAGTATGTGTGTGTGTGTGTGTGTGTGTGTGTGTGTGTGTGTGTGTGTGTGTGTGTGTGTGTGTATGAGTGTGCATGTCTGTATATGTTGTTTATTTGTACACATTATCTGTTTACACTGCTTACCAAGAGCTGTTTTTCCCCCCATTTCCAGGAATCAAGCCAAACGATCATACACTAAAATATTGCATGTAAATAGTTCTTTAGACGGAGATCCATGAGATGTTTATCAGATTAAAGGCTCATGCATTGAATCATCTTTATTCGGTTCCAGATCACGGGAGGCCCTTCACGATTCAGCCTTCATGGAGAGATGGATATAAAAGCCGGCCCTGCCAGCCCGGCTCCATGAAGCATCAGGCATCAAATCGCTTCAAACATCTGCACGCCATAATTGTAACAGATGCGCAAAAGGTCAGAGTCGTTAAACCAGAACCATGCGTGGCCAAATCCGTTAAATACATCTCAATATGTTCTGCTTCCCATTAAAGTAAACATGATCATATTCATGACAGTAGTAAAACATCACTGTTAATCCAGCCGTGTGTGTGAAGCCCCAGAAGGCCAATAGGTTCACCACCAACGTTCTCTTTGTCTGTGTCGCACTACGCAGTCAGTGTTCTGAAATACACATTTGCCCTCCCTTCTCTGGAACCTAATGAACGCCCTGTAGGGTAAACACAGAGACAGTCTGCTTTAACTATTGAATCATTGTGTGTGTGTGTGTGTGTGTGTGTGTGTGTGTGTGTGTGTGTGTGTGTGTGTGTGTTTGTGCTACATTTTATTATGAGGGGCAGTGGCTCAAGCTTACTAAGTGGACCATCTCCCCCCTGCTCGCGCACCAGTGGGATTTCCATACGAGTCACCGAGTAAGAACTCTGTTATAATGACGACCACTTGCTCTGATGTATTTAGAAGGATATTTATATAAAAAGCATATGCAGCAGTTAAAGCGAAAACAATAAATATGAGGGCAAGGGGACAGTGCCGCCCTTGTGTGTGTTTGTGTGTGTGTGTGTGTGTGTGTGTGTGTGTGTCTGTGTGTGTGCGTGTGTTCGCACCATTGCCCACTAGGACAACCAGTCTCAGTTATAATGTGTTATTTTACTTCCATTCTCTATAATGTGCTGACATAGTGTATGTCAGCACATATACTTGCATATACTTGCAAATGACTGCATAGCAAAGATGAATATTCACTACATGTATTCAGACACAGATTTTGTGAGCGTGTGTGTAATGTAAGTGGGCATGGGCCACACACTTTAACCTGCTGAGTACTCACTATGCCAGGCCTCACTCCTACCAGATGAGTAAAGACCGTAGGTGTGGGTTGACAGAACAGGGACCGGCCTCACGTGTGAGGCAGAGCGTGCATGTTGACGTCATTACGTAACTATCAAATATACTTTATTATTAGGTAGTATGATTTATTCAGTTGTAGAAAGGCATTACATACTTGGTTATGTAGGCCATACTTTTAATGTATACAGTTGTGTTGGCGATTCTCAGCATATATATAGATACAGTTATACAAATAAAATAAATGTGATACATGTATATGTGTTCTTTTATATATACATTTCTATGCAGAAAAAAATGGATGTCCTGCCTTTGGAATCTAACTTTTTTTTGCTGTTCACTTTCTCAAATTGCAGCTGAAACCAGTGATTCGTGAAAAAAAACATGATTATTAATGTGCCCAAGAAATATAACATTACTATGATCTATCAAATTGACAAATGTTAAAAAATATACATCCTAAAAGTATAACACAGTAAAACCTGTACCTATACCTATAACAACCAAACTGCCTCGCTCCTGTCTCTGTGACAGGCCTGCTGCCCTGAGCCCTACCCTCAATGCCCCCAAATGGACCAGATGAGGGGTAGTAGGAAGGTTCTAGCGCAGCTTTTCTGCCTGGCAAAATACTCTGCTGTTATACATGCTATACAGTATTCAATCAAGGGGCACCTCATAATAATGTGTGTTACCGCATCAGCGATCACGATGGGACACCTGCCTGCAAACAGTTGTCCCCCGTTAAGGCGCTTGACCTTAAAGTGGCTGAGAAAACGCAGCCCCCGGAGAGGCTGAGTGACACTCATTGTTATTATAATCCCGCAGGATCGCACAATTAGACACTTGGATGTCAGCCAGCCATTAGCCTCCGACGCAACACTCAAGGTTCATACTGTGTGTGTGTGTGTGTGTGTGTGTGTGTGTGTGTGTGTGTGTGTGTGTGTCTCGCTCTAAAGAATAGGAAAGTAGAAGAGACGAAGAAAGAATTTTGCATCATTTTGTCATGCTTTTTTTTATCACGAGGTGTGTATGTGTGTCTGTCTGGACACATACAGTATGTGACAGTATGGATTTTCACATGATTGTGTGTGTGTGTGTGTGTGTGTGTGTGTGTGTGTGTGTGTGTGTGTGTGTGCATGCATGTGCTGTGTGTGTGTGTGTGTGTGTGTTTCAGCACCTCACACTGACTACCAGATGGCAGTGCTTCCTAATCATGCCTGTGTTACTTAAGAAGTAAATCCCCTGTTGGAAAACCAACACAAATACAGACACACACACACGCAGATACACACACACACACACACACACACACACACACACACACACACACACACACACACACACACACACACACACACACACACACACACACACACACACACACACACACACACACCCACAAACACAAACATTGTAGAAGGATAAATGGAGTCTGGTACCCAAATGAAAACAAAGAATTAGGGCATGGTCTGATTTGAAGGGCCAGCCACACATCAAGGTGTTCTTCACACAGCCTCCCATTACTACTACTATTACTACGATTCAAACGCTTCCAGGCTGAGGGGATCCAATCCTCTCTGAGCTGTGCAACTGAACACTTTGATGTTGACATGCAATACCCTGGGTTTACATCATTGATCATTCACCCCAATATGAATGAATACATTTTCATCCACATGTTAGTGTTGACAAAAAAAGAAAGCTTGGTGATCCAGGGTTTCCTCATCCAACCTACAAAGATCTTGATTAGATTAGCTTGTTTCAAATTCCTTGTGTCAAATTAGCAAATCAACGGATCATTGGTTGGATGGCTGCACGGACGATTAGATGGATGGATCAATGAATGAATTAATGATTTTGTGAAAAAGGCTTCTGATTCAGGGGAGATGTGGTTCATAACAAGATACGAAATGTGCTTCGATCCCTTCTCCTCTTCTTATATACCGTTTTATACCGTTTGAAAATAAACCAACAGTTGGTTCATTCTCCCAGGCTTTTACAGAGATCATGTAGACTAGACATGACCCCTTACCCCACTAGACCCATGTTCCCCCAACCCCAGTCTTCACCAGGGACTTGTGAAGGGTGAGGTGTGTTTTGTGTTATTGCATTGTATATCCAATTTATTGCATGGAATATAACTGGTTAATGTTAAAGTCCTGGGAGAGGAACAAATGTTTTTTTGATCTGTTTACAGCCATGGGGTTTCTAGATTCAAGCGTGACTCTGGTGAGGGGAGACGTTTGAAGTGAGTGCTACATAAAGGTGTTTAGATATGCTGTGCTCATAAAAGGCAGCATTTGCTGTTCAATAAGCATGTTTATGTATGAGGTAGCTCTACCCTCTGCAACACAACTTCGACAACGTTAACCTTGAGTCTCGTCGATTTTAGTGAGCTATGAAGAAGCATGGTCACAGCTGCTGTGTTTAGTTCTGCAAATCTGCACATGTTGACAACTTTGGAGCAGCACACGGTAAAATAGCATCTGTTCCTCAAAAAAGCTAAGAAAAGCATCAAGCTTTGCTTCACTGACCGTATACTACAGTGTTATCAAATGCTTTACCTACAAGCTATTTCCAAAAAGTGTTTTGTCAAAACACTTATCTTAACACTCAAGGACGATGTGTGTGTGTGCACTGCCTATCAGATCTGCTCTTAATCTATTTGGATTCAAATGGATCCATTTCCTTCTATAAAGATGTATACAACATTATACAACATAGCATAAACTTTCATTCCTCCCCGTAACAAGAAGTCATCGAAAGGTAGTCAGCCCAGTGCCCTTTGCTAACAAACCCTGTGTCAAGGACATGGACAAACAAAGTAAGAGCCAATGTCCCCTCCCTTACCACATATGTCTATGAATCACAGCAAGAATGGGCTGTTGGTGACTCATATGCTCATATGCACGCACGCACACACGCACACACACCCTCCCCATGGACATCTAACTGCTTAACAAACAGACCAAAGGATTACATCCAAAAGGTCTATCCCCCATGGGCTTCTTGCAGTTTTATTTAGGGCGGTGCTAAACCTTTTGATAAAATGGTTTAATATTGCATCTACCCGCAAGAATTACCACATCCGTCGTATTTCTCTTTCCTGCTTTGAACTGAAATGTTTTTTTTTGGCTTGAAGAGTCAAAGCAATAGGGTCGATGAAGTGCTTCTATGGAATTAAATACATATTGTTGTGAGTGATGACACTGAAGATATCATTTTGTTTTTATTTAATCTGGAACCTGCTTCTGGGTTTACAGGATTCAACCTGGTCATGGTTGATAAGAGATCGGGGATTTAGAGGAAATACAGTTAGGGGCAGAAAATCTTTTCCCCTAACCCCTCCCCCTCATGAAGAGAAGAGAAGAGAAAATGTATTATTGTAGAAATAACCATTAATCCTCTTTATTGTTAACTTAATAATAAAAAGTTAGATGGTCACTTTTACAATTATGAATTGAGATGAAAATATGATTCTGTAGGTAATATTGTACATTACATTTGGTTACACTTCTGTTGTTGGTGTTTTGTGAGGATTAACAGATAATTGTTCAACACATTTTAAATCTGTAGGTCTAGATGTCAATTCCATAAAACAGTTTTTTCCAATGTGTTCCGTTCTTTGCTGCTTGTGCAATTCTATTGTCAGCTGCTTCTGGCTGGATGGTCCATGCGGAGGGTAATCACAGTGTCATAAATAGTGGCAAATGATCTGTTAGTTTGTAGAAAAACTACGATCTTGTGGTTTTGTTACTGGCACTTGTTTTGAATTAGCCACTACTCAGAACACACTGGAAATGGTTGTAAAGTAAGTGAAGGTGCATTCCCCTCACATGAATTTAAGCTAGGCTACTATAGCTTTAAAAGTCAATGGAAGCGGCAAACAGAGAGTTAATGCCCGCTTCTTGGACGTACAACAAGCCATCTCGTCTGAATCTTGGTAGGACAGGCCACTGCCAATGAACAGATATCTCGATGTATCCCTTTAAGTTTCCTCACTTGGTGCACACTCACAGTATGAGGGGAAACAAACAAACTGTGTGTTTGTGTGCAAAGAGAGGTGATATACCCAGAATACATCAACTCAATGGTGTTCTTATCCCCTGGAATGCCACAGGATCCACACAGCTCATAACATCACAGAGTCAATTGCTTCCAAGCGTGCCAGAGTTCTGGTTATAAGATGTTATCATGGGCGTTTCTAGGTTTCATAAACATCCAGGGCCCAGAGGGAAAACGACAACATTTGATATGCTTTATTGTGCATTGAAATTTTTTCAGAATGCTTTTATTTTAGCTTTAAATAGCTACCTGACTGCTGTGCTGCTTATCCCCAAACATCTAAAGTTCCATTCACGTTATTTCAGAGTACAATGAATACAAGTGAGACAGACTTTATATAATGTATATAAATATAAAACACTGATATTATATTCACTGAAGGTGGTAAACAGTCTGGTTATGTTTTTAAACTGTTTATTCTCTTGCCAGAAGGGCTGTCTAGAAGGACTTGGCTACATATAAATATTGATTTTTTGGTACATATATTTGGGGCTAATTAAATAATATCCGGGGCTTTAGCCCCGAATAAAACAGCCTAGTGACGTCACTGGATGATATACTCTACATGTTCACTGCCATACGTACCAGTGTTAAGAGTAGAGCCAGACCCATACTGGATTTTAGGGGCCAATTCCAATACCAATCTTAGAGAGGAAAACATACTGACGATATATCGGCCAATATTCAATATATATATATAAAATATGCTGTGGTATCCTGGGGTTGGAGCAGCTCCTTGGGATTTGCTGCTCACCCTCCAGCAATGCTTCAGGCCACAACATCGCATTAAAATCCTGAGCTCAAGGAACCAATGAATAGTATGGGGAGGAACTAACATTTCGAAAATCTGCCCCATATGACATCACTAGTGGGCGTGTCCACCTAGATCTGTGCTGGATAGATCAGCAACGTTTATGGTGTGTTCCTGAATCCTCGGACACCAGCCTTCCGAGTTGCACGTTTGACGTCACTTCCGGTCTAGGAGCATTCAAAGCGTTCCTGTTCGTCTTTGTGATTGTGTCATGAAATTGGCTAGTCGTTGTTTATCGTTAGCTACATTAGCCTCTTTAGCAAACCAGGCTGAAAACAAACAACACAACTTTCCATTGTATTGCACTCACAGCAAGACCATGCAATGTATAAATTGGTGACCGGAATAAAGTAGCAATTTAATCAAGTGTGTAAGAGCATTTAAAATCGACATTAAAATGACCTACGTGTCAAATTAGTCATCACTGCTCTCGGTCTACTCTCAGATTTTCGAAAGATGAAGACAAAAAGGGGGCGTGCCTTCGTGAAATGCCACAATAAAGCTGGAAGATCTTCGACTTTCGACTCGGAAGTCTGGCGGTCGAGGATTCAGGAACACACCATTACTTCAGTCCACTGGGTAGGCTGGTAGACTGATCTATCCAGCACAGATCTAGGTGGACACACCCACTAGTGATGTCATATGGGGCAGATCTTCCAAACGGCTTGTAAGGCTAATCATACTCACACCTGGTGGTATAATATTTCCCCTTTAAAGGTTCCACCACAGTAGAGGATTTATAAAGGGGTTATAATATTCATACATCAAACTATTTCTAAAGTTTTCCAACCCTATCTGTAATATAATATCGGCTGGTAAAATATTAATATTTATAAATATATATATCGGCCGTGCTCTAGCTAAGAGCAACTTTTGTATTCGCACACTTCTTTTTTTTTTTTATATATAATTCACATATTTAATACATTTTCACAGACAGTACTTACAGGGTTACTAGGTCATTGGATACAAAAACACATAACACAAAATTCATGAATTTCACAGCTTCAATTTCATGGATTTCATGACGGCATACACTAAATTAATTTCCAACTCTCAAGAAAAAATAAATAAATAAATTCATCAACCATTCAAAAAACTAAAGGTTAGTTAGTGACAAAAAAAAGAAGTTGTATTTGCACACTTCTTTGACATTTAAACATGGTGCCAAAAACGGGGTCCACCGTGATAGACTAAAAGGTCTGATGCTAAACTGGAATAGATTATTCACCCAAGAAGATGACCTAGTGCTACAGTCACACGCACACGGTCGTCACAGACTTGGATGTGCAAACATGTATGCCAAGGAAGCACCACAAGTCATTTGGGACCATATGAGTTGGTCTCTTCAAATTAACTTTATTCCCCATGGTTCAGAACCACTAGGAGCTCTGAAAGAGGAGGTGAATCTGAGGTGCTGGAGTCAGTACCTGGCTAAAGATCGAGTGGAATTTCAGAATTTCAGTCGGCCAGCATCTTTTGACACCTCAAGTCCACCAGATCTGACGGCATCAGCCTCTGCCCTGGAGATACATGGTGAGGAGCAAGCCCATGGTGTGACAGCCCATTATCCAACATTCACTAGACACACAGTTTGTGTGTGTGTGTGTTTAGTGAATGTCCCAACAGGCTGGAAGACTTCACACATCATCCCACTACCTACGAAACCCCACCCCACACTCCCAATCACACAGGCCGTGATCACATACACTCTCACATGGATTTGGCAATCACACACACAGATTGGGATAAATGGCCGTGTATGTGTACATGTAGGCCTATGTGTTTATATATGTAAGTATGAAAGTACGAAAAACAAATGATCTTGTGTGTCAGATAATTTGTTTTGGTAGTTGGAGCATGTTGAGCAAGAACATTTTGTTCTTGTTTGTCTGAATGGGCAAAGTATTATTATTGGTATTATTATTAAACACACATGCGTAATACATTATAATTGATAAACATCATGTAAACAGTGACACTACAATAATATTTGAAAATAATAAACGAGTATAAGACCAAACTTGGTTGTCCTTAACTGTGTAAATGCCTTCGATAGCTTTACTACAGCTCTTCAGCAGACGTGAATGTAGATCAAATATTCACCGTCGGACGAGGATATTCTGCCGCTCGCTCTTCCCCCGCTTCCTATTGGTCCGTACGCGCTGACAGGAGAGGAGGGAGGAGGGGGACACCGACTTCAAATACACTGGATCTGAACAGAGTAGGCTGGTTCTCGCCTCGGCTTAAACTAGGTTACACACGCTACCGTTTTGAAGTTTTTTTTCATATTACGCACTGAAAGGCATATCGACTGAGTGCGCACCGGACGAAAGTGACGTAGGCGCAACGGCAAAGTAAAGAGTCAACAACCCCAAAAGAGGGCGAGCAGCATAAACGCACGCTGAATAAAAGACACGGACCGCGACCGTAACACGTATCGGGGTGCAGAGTCAGACCTGCCTGTCCGAGGAGAACAGAGGAATTCACCCATCAGCCAGAGGATCTCCCACTGTTCGTACAACATGGGGAGCTTTTAATTTGTGGTCGCTGGAAACACGCGGGGCGGCGGGACTTCCCTTTGTTCCCACGTGAGGACGGTGGATGCGTTGTGGAGGAGATTTTGGAGGGTAATTAAGCAATCTGTTTTACTATTATTTGATATGCTTATTTTATCACCGGACGTTTCTGCGTATCTGTATGTTCATCGTTTCCTTTAAGATACCAGAGTAAAACGAATAATGGTTCAAATGCAGCACCATCAGAACATAGAGATGGCTTTAAATATATATAATGTAGAGGTTGTATGGAGAGACTTCGGCTGATGGATTTCCCCGTACAAGTTGGGACAATGTTTTACTTTGATTTCTTCCCATTTTACTTGAATTGGAACAACATGATAGCATATATATATTATTCTGTAATCATGTAATGTTTTTTTTTGTCTACCAACGGTTCCAAGGGCTAAAACAATTCAATTTATGTGAACAATGAACTTTTCATATGGTAGGCTAATATGAATTCGTTATTTCGTTGATTCAAAATATTTTGCCATTGAGCTACAACATGGCTGTTATTGATATATATTATAAAATAATATATATGGTACCTAACAAAAAGGTATCCACAGTCTGTTAATGCCTTATCATAATAACATAATACATCAAGGAGCAGAACACAGAAGAGATCCAAATTGACTGATAACCACTGAGTGAATACAAAGTATCTCTCTCCTTCACCCATCTTTGTGATATCCCTATCAATAACACTTTAATTTTATTGTTTCCCCATATATGGCAAAATAACTAATGTTGAGTCCTTTCCATCACAAACCAGTCTGATCTTATCTGTGTGTGGGCCATAACACTCTTCTTTTTGGCAGTTTGGCACTCAACTTGCCTCTCTCACTCTACCATCTCTCACTTTACCATCCTAGCCTACGCACAGCAGTAGCACTGAGCCATAACCCATCTGTATTTTATTTATTCACATATATATATATCAGGGCCGGAACATGATTCCGGCAACTTATTTATAAAAGTCTTGCTTCTCTAGACCAGCTCTCGAAAATCAAGTAGCTGAGAAAACTTTGTTCTTTGATTATATATTTATAACTTCATATGAAATGGACATTTCTTGGCTCTTTCGTCAACTTGACAAGCTGAGACTTCATTAATGGTCTGGTGGTAGTTTGAAGAATAGGGCCAAACAACAGTGATTACATAAATTCATTAATAAATAATGCAATTGCAGTATTGTAAGATCACTGTAAAATCCAACCAACTTTAAACTTTAAAAATCTGTTTAAAGTCAACTTTAAAATCCGCAATGAGGGATTGTTTCTTTTTGAGGTTGTAATGCTCACAAAAATGAAAATAACAAGGAAACACTGGTTCCTAGAACAATGTTTTGGACAGGTAGAGTTGGTAGGGCTACCATTATTCTTTCATTATTTAAAAATAAATCTTGTTTTGATGAATCATCCGAGTTTTATGCAGGCTGAGGCGTATAAATAGTAGGTGGTTCCTGCCAAGATATTTTTTAGAAAACTTGGCAAACTTGGCATGTGCTCAAAAGGCAGTGCTCCACTCAGAATACAGCATTGGAGCCAAACGCCTATTCCTCACCTGCAATAGATGGACATTGCCTGTGTTCGATTTCTGTTTTTATATAATTCTAATAAATTATAGCCTACAGTTAAAAAAATATGATGTTTGCCGGCTTTTATGTATTTTGTGGCGACAATGAATTCCATTCTTAAGCTATTTCTCTTCAAACAACAATAACAGAATGTCAGGCTATGTGCAAGGTAGTGACGATTTGTTCAGGTTTTGGTGTGTTTATGTATTATGTAAGTAAGATTCTTTATATATTCTTTGTCATGGAGTGTGTGGGATGTTGTGGATGAATGAACCGTGTGCTCAACCTTCACAGTAGGAGTCCCTGCGCTCTCTGCCACAAAACAACACGTCTCAAGACATGCCAGCGACATATTGCTTTTTTGGATAATCATTTTGGCTTTTATCTATTTTGGACGCTGAGCTACCGACTATGTATTCATTAAAAACTTTGTTCATCTTTTCCTTCAGGATACATTGGATTCTTCAGTACATTGATTGGGCTGTAATGTCCCCATCAACCTATACACCAGGGTCTGAAATAAAATGCAGCATATTTCGGTGCACGGTTTCCCAGATGAACACACCAGTATATATATATATACACCGGCCAGAGCCGTGAGAGACGTTATTATCTTAACCTACGGGATTAGAGGAACTACACAAACACTTGGGGAGTAATCTCTATGATTTAATCCTTGCCTGTACATCAGAGACCAGCTAATGGGTTAGGTCATCATTTTAACACACATGTTGCATGTACCAAGCTATCTAGTACATATGTGGTTTGTCATATTATATCATATGTTAGTCATATTGATTGATTGATATATACTTTAATGGGCAATTTTTCTTGGACTCAGCTGCATACAAAGCACAATAAAAAACGAAGCCCATTGCAGACATACAGCATAAATATATTGTGCGTGTGTGTGTGCGTGCGTGCGTGCGTTACGGTCATAGTGTTTTGTTTGTGTTTATCTGGGTTCTCTCCCAAGATTGCCACCCTTCCCCCCTCCTCCTTGAACTCTAGCAATCAGTTAGTGGAGTGCACCTGTGCTCAGCAGAGTGGGATGAATACAAGATGGGAGCAGACGGGAGCACAGGGCCAGTGGGCTGTTCTGTAGTCGGCACACTGCTTATGTGCATACTAGTGATGTTATGTTTCATGGAACTGATAAAGTGAGCTACTTTGGTTAGATAGTATTTAGTTGTAGTTTGGTGATGTTGTTGTTTTTTGTTTTGCGCTTTCCCCTTTTTGGAAATTGATTCTTATCTTGTCTTATCTCATTTAATAAACCTGTTGTTTACCGTCTTTCTCCTTGTCCACTGGAAAAACATTATTTGTTACTCCCCTTATCCCCTGGACAGTAACTGGGGTTGTAAGAATGCTTCATAATTTTACCAATGTTCAAAAATTCACCATTATTGGTTTTAGTGTTGTTGAGGTAAAGAATTAGGTATTTAACATTGAGTTTAGTGTTGCTTTAGGTAAAGCTTTAGCTATTAAACATTGAGTTTAGTGTTACTTTAGGTAAAGCATTAGATATTTAACATTGAGTTTAGTGTTACTTTCTGGTAAAGAATTAGGTTTAGATATGCCAGACTTTAATATGGATTTTATCAAGACTCCTACATTTCCATTCCAACATTTCAAGGGTCAGAAACTATTTTGTAATTGATTAAACATGTTTTCTTCACAGATGTACTTAAGTGGATATTTGGTTTTAATGGTTTGGTGGTAGTAGCAGTGGTAGTAGTATAAAAAATAGTATTGGAAAGTGGCTTGTTTGAAAGTGTCTGAATGCAACCAATTATGCTGCTTATTGGAAAACAAAAATTCAATAATCACAGCTGTGCCTTGAATATAGCTGCTGCAATTACAATTGTCTGACAGCACAAAATGACTCTATGCTCTCTTTCCCTTTTTCACGCACACACTCACACTTACACACACATTTCTACTCTCCAGTGCCTAATCACCATCCAACATAATATAGAAAATTACTCTTGTTATTTTGGGTTGTGGGTATTTGCCGGACATGTGATATTGATCATTCCCTTGAAAGCCCACTCAAACTGCACGGATAACTCGGGTATACTGAATGTACCAAAGATTAAACGTGTGAAGGTGTGGGAGAGGTATACCAACTAGAGAATGGATTAAATGTCTAGAGTTGGTGTCAATTAGGTGGGTAAATGTAAAAATGATTATGCAGGGATCGGCCCTTTCTCTGGACAAATGATATATGTCTCAACCTGTATGAAAATCGAAAGCGCTATAAATCGTATTCATTTATTTTTCTGAACTCTACATTAACGACTACTAAACGACTAGTGGGAAGTCAAGGACTTCATAGCTATCAGAACATGCTGCATACACGATAGGATACACAATCAAAGATTCAGTTTTCAAATGTCATTACATTTTCTTCTTGGCTGCAACAATGTTGTTCCATGAGTTATCTTCCCCCCCCCTGTTCTGTAATGTAATCCTCTGAATGCAAAGGCAAAATAATGATTTTTGATTATGACAAAAGGTGTAATGTTGTAAAAAGCCTAAACTAAGTTGGAGGAAATTGACCACGTCTTAATCATGGACCAATGGCCAAAGCTGTAGAGGTCATTTGTTCCTTGGCTTAATTGATAAACAGTAGCTGATTAATTTGTGTTCAACTGTTAGCAGCCTCATTCATGGAAAATGAATATGAACTTGGTTTCCCCAAACAGGGATCCAGCAGTCCTCTGTTATAGCAGAACTTCAGAGTGGATACGGCACAGAGCCTGGGGCGGGAACTAAGAACTACAAGGGGCACAGTTACTCCCCTTGCACATTGTTACCGAGATATTCTACTGAAGAAAACCAATTTGCACATATGGAACAGTCTACACTGTGTTGTTTGAGAACTTTACAAAAACTTTTTTCGACGTTTCCTACTGGTTACAAAGTTGTTGTTTGACAATTTCAGATCACCCACAACCTCAAACAACACAAGACAGCAATTGGTAAAAACCAAGTGAAATTACCCGTTCCCCCAGATTTGAGCTTGTTTTCTACCTAGATATCGGTTGAATTGTCCAGATACATTTGATCATGTCACACTAAGCACTGGATAAATGTGGACCAAGATCTCAAACGGATGTAATGGAAGCACTGCGCCACTTTGCTCCTGTCCAGCTGCGCCATACAATTCTGAACAGGGCAGCCATGATGCAGACTTGTCGTTCAGACAATATCTTGAATAAACTAATACTAAAACTTCTAAAATGGTTCATTTTAATTTGCACATGTATGTTTAAAACCCCCCAAATACAACTATTTCATGGCTCTAGGATCCACTCATTGGGCGTATCCGACTCGGTTACGGCAGAGCTTCAATGTAAGTTCCAATCAAGACACACGGCTTTGGACATATGGGGGGTTGGCTACTTCGAGTTACCATAAAACAAAAACATTGATTTGAGCATTGTGCAAAGTGTCGAGGAAATGTCACAGCAGCAACAGCGCTAATCATTATCATGCAAAGAATAAACGCACGCACTGAACTGCATTTAATCAGTGAGTGGGAGTGCCTGGGGAAAACACGAGGAACAAATGTACATGAACAAATGCAATGACGTAAAACCAACAAAATGTGTTCATTATGGAAACACTTTGGTGGAAAGTTGTAATTATTTTAGCGTAAATAGCTTTCAAATGAAAATAGCAGGTTAAATAAGAAATTATTTCAATCGTCTTCTTTAGCCTTGGAAACCTTCCCAAGGTTTCTCTGATGGACCTCCTCAGACTTTATGCAACAGGGACATTCAACAATCAGGGCTCCAAGTTGAAACACTATTTTCTGTAATCGTAGGAAGATGGCTCTCATTTCCCAAACATACTCACCCAGAGATTGAACAACAAATTGAAGCTGTCAAAAAAAACATTTTGAGTCTTTGACTGAAGCATTATTTTTCTGTCCTCCATAAACTCAAATAAATTGACCACAAATAGCCAGTCCTGATGCGAATTGTTGAGTGCACGATTCATCAAGTTTGATATGTTGCTATTTGACGAAGGTCTTTTAGGTTTTTTAATTAACATGGTAGATGGGTATTTTAATTGCGCTGTTGAGTCATCCAACCGGTTCCCTCTTCTTCTTTCTAGCATGGTCGTGAAAGTAGAATAACAGACTCGAAATGGTAGCAACTGCATAGGAAATAATCTTTAAGCAATGACTATTCAGTAATGAATTATGAAATGTTCCATCTCAATAATAACGGCATCCAATCTTCATGATTATCCCTGCCAAACATTTACCTTTAGTCAAATCGGATTTGCCGTCACCTCAATCGCAGAAATGCCTTAATGCTCTTGTCAATATCTTGCCTGAATATCTTGTCTTGTAGGTTTCGGGAGACATTTTAGGAGCACCTCTTAAACAACAATTGTGGTACTATGGCAACTGAAATAAACATGTAAAAAAACAACAGCACCCCTGGGAGATTAGGAATTTCAATGGAAATCTTGTCGCTTTTGCTCAATTTGGTTTTGAACGATGAAACGAGAAGCGATTTGAATCGAGTCCAGCCAGACGGCACTGAACGATGTTGACAAACTGCTGTCTTGGACTAGGCTGCCTACTTAAAAGACTAAAAGTCGTAGTCACAGTCCTGGTGGATTATATATAACTGGACAGTATGAAGGGACAGGGAAGAATGTACATATTAAAATGGTCATTGACATTGACTTTTGAAATGTCACTGACCTTTATTTTTGCTCAATACGATATCACAGAAATTATTTCTGTAACATCCTATTAGGCTTAGATAGCTTACCTACATACAAGTGGAATGCTGAATCAATGCATTAATCAATATTTGATTATTTATTAATGTTTACTATGGTGGTAATGCATTGATGAGAGGTTTTGTAGCGTGGACCGCACTAGTGTGGAACGTGCGTGTAATATAACAGTCTCGAGGACTCTGTTCAAATATACAGAAAAACTTGAAAGGTTCGATGTAACCATATTCCAATATGCTGGTATACTTGGTCCCGAGTTCACACCCTAAGATGCATCCCTGCAAAAAATGGGCCGAGCAAGAAGGCGTGAAGGAGTGTACTTGGTCAGATGCAGAACAGAACAGTACTTGGGCTGAGACTGATGCTGTTTCACAAGTCCACAACCACAGACGAGAACTGAGTGGATTGAGAACGGGCGAGTGTGTGTGAAAGGGGCTTATGAGTGCACAGCGTTGGACCCATTGTGAGCCTTCGAAGCTCGTCATGAATACAACTATAGTTTTATTCTGATGAATAATTAACCTTTTGTGCTGCTCCTTTTGTGCTCACTCCATTACATTTATGTTACATTTCAGGCAATTAGGGGACGCTTTTATCCAAAGTGACTTACAATAAGTACCCTTGTCAGCAGAAAGAGAAACAATATGTTGCTGTCGGTACAGTAAGATAGCTATGATAAGATGCTAAACAATGTTAAGTTCTATTTTTAAGTGCAAGGACGTACAACATATGCTCCACATACACGCACTCCATGCCTCTGCTCCCCTTGATTTTTGGAGCAAGGTCTCCCCAAACAATGTCATTCAAAATCCTTAGGAATCAAAGAGGGATGGTTAATCTGCATGAAGCCGACAGCATCACAAATTTCGGTTCATATTTGTAGCACAACCCACTAAATATAATCATATTACTGGAAGGGAGCAAAGCAAATGGAGCACGGATGTAGTTGGGCTGTATTTCTTTGCTCTCTTCACTTAGGACCCGTCTATTTTGGCTGCTTAAATCCCCTAAAAATGTCACGCCTGTCACAACCTTTAAAAGATAACGAGAGCATGCTTTTTGTAACAGATATGTCTGATGTCTTATTCCTCTATCTCTCTCTCATTACTCTCCCTCTTAGGCAGAGGATTGAACTGAAAACACTGTTGCTTAGTTTAGTCCATTAAGAGTTCTCCCTAAGAGTGTAATATTGTTTTCACCAGCTTCTTTTCCTTTTTAAAGCTTCTGATAGCGGTAATGGATACATGGCGTTAGTGCACCTATTAGCCTCGAGTTACTCAATGTACTCCTCACCCTCCACTGTCCGCTCTGTAGGGATGGAGGTGCCGCCATGGCCCTGCCTCGACACAGAGAGCAGACCAGAGGACACAAGCTGTGCGACCGGCTGAAATGTTGCTGACATTCATTCTTAAGGTCCTTGCTTCGGTTACGTAACGAATAAATTACCAACCACGTCAACCATTTTTGGTGTCATATTTGGGCCAATTTCAAAAAAGAATCGCGCCAGTGAAACAGACATTCAGCGCTCGAGCTCTTACAACTTGGCCTAGTGAAGAAGAGCTAATGCTCAGTCCTTTCACCAAAATATGTCTTTAGAGGATTCAATTATAATGAGTATCCTGACTTTAAAGGCACCCAGTGCAACTTTCGAGGCTTAAAAATAAACATTCAATTTCTAGTCTTTTTTACTCGTAGTAAGTTTCAATAACTCCATACCATTACATACCGACATTCAAGCAGCAAAGATGAGACGTCGTTGTGTGGTGAGAACTGATAGAAAATCGATAACAACAACAATGCCGCCATTTTCTTTATTTTTTGTAACCTACAATAAATAAAGCAGGCTTCCAGTCAATGGAAAAATGGCTTCTCCCCACCGGCGATTGTTGTTGTTTACGATTTTCTATCAGTTCTCACCACACAACGACGTCTCATCTTTGCTCCTTGAATGTCGATATGTAATGGTATGGAGTTATTGAAACTTACTACGTGTAAAAAAGACTAGAAATTGAATGTTTATTTTTCATTGAATGTTTACATAAAGTTGCACTGGGTGCCTTTAACTATTTAACTCAAGTCGCGGTTATGATATTAGGGTGTATGTCCCGTAGTGTGCATTTTTGGTCATGAGAAATAAATATAATTGTGAAATAACCCACACCTTTATTGACTGTTCCTTAGAAACTTCCTGAAACACATCCTAGAGTTGAATAAACACACATAGATGAGGATGGACCTTTACATTGGCACACAAGCACCATTAGAGCTAGTGTTTGTATAGTCTCAACAAACAGCTAGCTGCCTGCCCCTCCAGCCAGGCCACAGAGCTGTGTGTGTGCACGGCTATTACCGGTGTTTAACTGGTGTGTTCAGTTAAACACCTTTCATTTATTCACGGAAATAAACACAATCAAACACTGTATCCATGTGTGAATTGCACATGAGGCCCACTCCTGTGGCAGGTGTGATGATGGTTGTAGTGGGTGGATGGTTGACTCTCTCTCTCTCTCTCTCTCTCTCTCTCTCTGTTTCTCTGAATCTCTCTCTCATATTACTTAAACAAATATATTATGTAATTGCTTCTTGGACAGTGAAAACAGTTAAGGGCAGAAAATTTGGTTCACTTTTGGTAGCGTAGACTAAACACAGAACACTATCTGGTTATGAAGGAAATGTTCTCAAGGAAAGAGTGGAGTGGAATTGTGCGAAAACCTTTTTCCTTTTCCCCTATGTGGTCTACAGTCTGTCCGTTCTCAACCAGAGCTCTTTCCAGATTTTGTTCTCAAGTTTCTCACATTTGTACAAAAAACCTTTACCGGTCCAGTGTGTTTAATTTTTGTAGAAACCAGCATTGAGGTAGCAGATTTCAACCAACTGAATAATCTCCCTCACCCCTTCCTTTCCAGTGACAAGCTGGCCTGTATTATGTAAGGTGACAGTTATTGCCGTTTGAATTTTAATCACACCAAGAACGATTTTTATCCATTTAACCAATGACAGTCAAGTAATTTGTTGTTGTCTGATGTAACAGAACATGGCGGAGGATACGTTTCTCAACATGGTCCTTCTATTGCATCCATGGTGGTAAACGTATAGACCCATATTTATCTCCAGCTGCTAAATGTCTTTATCACTCCTTTTGACAGCAGTTGGCGCTACAGGCCCATGCACTGTGGTAGTGGGCTGTGGGGATGTGGGGGGGCTCCGTCTAAACTGGCCGTTGGTTTTAAAGTCTATGAGAGCGGGTTACGTTTCTCGGACACATGGCATTGTGTGTGTGCAATGTGTGGAGCTCCTTCTGAACCGGTGGTCGGTTTTGCTGTTCACGTCCGAGAGAGGGTTGACCTTCAAGGGCCCCTATAGTATAAGTAAGATATCGTCATGAATATTATACTCCATTTCTGCCAAGTCTGTTCGCTACAAAGACTAACAACACATTAAAGAGGCACACAAATGAAACTGAGGGACGGTGCATCTCCGGTTAAAACTTGTGATAGCATCACTTCTGACAGCTGAGGACTGTGGTACTGATGCTGTCAAAGCATCTCTACTTATTGACCAACAGTTGGCAAGACTCCACACTTATGTCTGGAGGCACTTGGTGTGAGCTCATGAGGTTTGGGACGGCTATGTGAGGTTAAAATGCAGCTTAACGGCAGACTATTTCAATGCCGTTTGTTAAGGACCGTACATGGAACAGGTCCAGTTATTGATCTGCATTCACACTGCTACAGTACCGATGTACAATGTGTTCCATTTCTTTTGTTTCCCGAACAGAGGAGCTGCAAAAGCCACGTACAATGTTCAACCCATTTCACCACCGCTTCCACAATGCTAATTAACGAGGGGCATCTGTCTTGCGATTTATTTCCTGTTTGAATGAGTCATTAATTACCCAACAGGCCTGTAACCTGGACAGTGCCTCATACGTAGACAAGACCAATGAGATCCTTCGATGATGTGTCACGTGTGTCCTGCATTGCTCTTCTAGTGAATGGTCCGGGCAGTGGATCACTCTCAGCTCACAAGCTTGTCTTTTAAATTTCTAAAAACATGAAGCAGTAATGGAACCCTCTTCTGATGTGATATCCTAGTTCTTTCCCAGGCACTCTGCACATAGACTGCCTGTCAAACATCAACAACATGAACATCAAGTTCAGCATTGTTAGATTTCAGCTTATTTCTAAACTGTTCGGACAGACTCTGCGTTGTGTATTTTCAGTCGTAGTAGTAATTCTTGAAGTCGAAATCAAAGCAGCTTGACAGGTTGGATTAGAGGGTTGAATAGATGGTTTATTCCAGGATGTACAGCGAGATACAGATTTAGGTTGAATAATCTATAGTGGACCCGGTGGTCGATGACTTGTTCCTTGGCTGTCGAAACCCTCTACTCGTCGAACCAAAGGGTTGGGGCGAGTATAATACAAAAAGGGGATAGATGAATAACACGTGAACAGACGCACTCTCAGCCTTGATAAGGTATTTGGCCCTGGCTATGTCCCGGAGGACCAGGTTGGTTCAACCTTGTAGAGACATAACAATGGCAGAATGTTGGGGATAACACCTTGTATGTATGAGAGGCCCTGGCCTGTTCCTAGACTAGAAATGTGAACAATAAGAGAGACACTAAAATACACCAACATTCTACAGCATCAAGATGAAGTCGCATAAACGGGGCGGGGAGTGCGAGGGATTTTATTAACGCACAAAGATTTGGTGATCCTGAATCAAAAACTGAATGTGATCAAACACACAGATGACAGGAGAGATGGACACAGTGGACAGCAAAGAGACGGAAACCGATGTTGATAACATTGGCGGAATGAAGTCACCATGACCTAGACACAGAGCTGGAGATATAAGAGATGAATGAGATGCTTGAACACACACATTTAGAGATTTGAGCAGAGATGATTGAAGATCATCAGATCTAGAGCCATGAGAGGACATACTTCACACAACGCTAGAGATATAATAGATGAATTAAGATGAATCTAGAGAAATGAGAAGAGATAAATGAAGATGCATCTAGATATATGAGAAGAGATTAATGAAGATGCATCTAGAGATATGAGAAGAGATACTTCCCACACATAAGAAGAGCTGAATAAAGATGAATCTAGAGATATGAGAAGAGATGAATGGACACACACAACTATATATATATATATATATATATATATATATATATATATATATATATATATATATATATATATATATATAGAACACTCCGATACATTGAGAAAGGGAGAGATATTCACGGACAGTCTGGCGGTTGCCAAGATGTCTTATTAGATGTAACCAGACAGATAGTTGAGACCCATGGGACACGTCATACCGCTTGAGCATCTGTTCTTGCCAGCAGGCCGTCTGACTGACTGGCTGGGCGCCTTGACTCAGTCAGTTGGGCCATACAAGTCGGGCAGCAGCTTGTTATCTGGGAATCTGTCAAGCAGATGGAGAAAACATGCATTGTGAAAGCCAGGGCCATCGTCAGGTGGGCTCAAGTGCTATGGCAGCAACCGGAGGCATGACAGAATACGCCTGGGCTTTGGCTACGAGGACAAAGCCAGCCCGCATTAAACCAAAGGCCCACACCTTCCACACAGTGTGAAACGGTGGGCCTTTGGTTGAAGGGATTCTGGGATGCTTTCAGGTGGGTAATTGACTATCGGGCGAGTGTTGTAATAAAGGAAAGTAAAACCTTTGTTCTTGCCTCCGACACACCGTTTTTGCCTTGTTTGTTGCATCTAGGTGACACTAGATTTTCTCAGACTTCCTTCACACTGGATTGACGTGGGTGATGCATTCTGTCAATATTGGGATCTATGACTGCCTTTTCTTGATCAGCTTTTGGATATTTTACCTGTTGACAAGACGGGAATCCTCTCTGCTAGTTATAGTACACGCTGCTCTAACCGACCCCCCCCCCCCCCCCACACACACACACACATGCACACCCCGGCGGTTTGTTTTCATTTGGATTCGCTGTGCGTTCATATTTTCCTACTTACAGCTTTAATCTGGCAAACATCAAGGCAACAAAAAAAGGCAAAATGTCTGGATGTCCATCCGTACTTAAAACAATTATTTTGGCCGTCTGTCTTACTCTACTTTTTGGAAATTGAGTTTATGAGCAATAGCAATCTTTTTTGCTCTCCATAGAGACAGGCAGAATTAGCTCCCTAGATGTACTTGGCTGTTAAGTCAATCTTCCCTGCTCCTTTTTGAATGATTAGAAAAGGGAGAATTAAACCGTGCCAAGCTATTAGGCCCTGCTTTTAACTTCATCAGGTGGATTTGCTAAATGTGTCCATGAAAGGAGCTGTTGGAATAGGGGATAGTCAGGGCAGGCGGGAGAGGAGGGAAGCAGAACTAAAGATGAGCTTTGTAGGAAAGATGCGACACAAAATTCAAGCCAAGCTAATGCAGATATCAAGACCGTTGGTGCGTGTATGTTTGTATTTGGGTGAACTTTTATGCAGAATTCCTTAATTTTTAATTAGTTTTTTATGGCTGCAGTTGTGGTTGGGGGATATTCTTATTATACATTGCATGACATTACCTACAATAGTACCGAGTCATTATTCGTTTACATCCCCTATTGGTAATTTCCCCAACTGGTTTTTAGATATAAATAAAAATATATCCTGGTGGTCGATTTATTATTATTATTTTCATTCCTATTCAACCGACAGGGTGGCAACACTGCAGGCAGATAGCTCCCTATTTCCCATTCGGACTCCTCCATCGCTAGCATATCACTGATAGGACTTTGAGGCTTATCTTCTTACCCATGATAACGCAAGCAGACGGATGACTAACTGGTGGAATGCCTGTAAGTCTAGGCCTTACTTAAGCTTGCATTTGACCCTTTAATATTTTGATCTCCTAAGAAAATTCCAAAGAAGTCTCTCTCCCACGACCTGTCCTTCGACCAAGGCTCATCACTTTGGAGACATCACCTCGATGGTCTAAATACTCTCTGTCGCACTGAAGACCTGAGATGTGTCATTTCCCCGCCGACGCCAGAGGCAGCGAGCGGCACAATCATCTCCGCCTCATCGTGCGGCTTACACTGGTGCTCTGACAGGCGGGCCTGCCACCGCGCTGAGAACAAAGGCCCGCGGATGAGGTCGCAGCTCTCCGTGGCTGTCGTCAAGCCGATGCGTTGAATGGCAAGCAAGACACATTTTTAAGAGCCCAACGGATGGTTCTGTTTTTGGTCATGAACTCTATTTTTTTTATTGTGTTATCTTGGAGTTCTTTTACGATGCCTTCAGGAGTCGTTGTGCTGCGCATTCAGGAGCAGAACCATACTTTGGGGAAGAGTCTGTTTTTATGCTGTATTTCTAGTTGTTTTCAAAGGAACATCACAGTGAAATCCCATAATACTATGTCCCATATGGCTATATCTCACAATGCACCTGTGTGTGTGTGTGTGTGTGTATGTCTGTGTGTATTGCTGCCCTAGGAAGAATACAGTGGAGATATTCCTTCAAATCTAATCTCTCAGTAGTATTATCAGTAGTACATTGGGTGTGTCATTTTATTTGTTTTAATGTTACGGTAAAGGTACGTTGTCTTGGAACACATGCATGCCATTTTTATCGTTCAAAATCTTTTATTTGCATTACAATACCAGAGCATAGACTAGAGCACCACGAGCCCTGACAGTGTGTCCTCAAGATCCACAGGTGACTGCTCTGTTTGGATCATTGGATGCACATTGCCAGTTTTTTCTATTTTAAGGGCGTCCTTGAATGGCCTGAGCCAATATTTGGTGTGTGTGTGTGTGTGTGTGTGTGTGTGTGTGTGTGTGTGTGTGTGTGTGTGTGTGTGTGTGTGTGTGTGTGTGTGTGTGTGTGTGTGTGTGTGTGTGTGTGTGTGTGTGTGTGTGTGTGTGTGCGCGTCAGGTGTGCGTCAGTTGTGTGTGTGTGTGTCCGTGTGCAAGAGTGTCAGGTGTGCGTCAGTTTGTGTGTGTGTGTGTGCAAGTGCGTCAGTGTGCGTGTGTGCGTGTGCGCAAGTGCGTCAGTCGTTTGTGTGCCACGGTGTGCGGTGGATACCGGGCCTCAATGCATGCAGCCAGCTCTTTGTCTCTCCATTGTTCTCGTCCATGCCAGTGTGCCCACGCCTCGTGAGCACACTGTACACCACGCCTATGATGACGGGGGGGGGGGGGGGGGGGGGTTCTGCGCACGCCCCGGCGTGCGCAGTCTCCATCTCCGAAGCTAAACCGGTTTCCGGTTGTGTTTCAGGTGTGCAGCCGAGGGCCCAGCTGCCGGACTCACAGACGGAGATCTGCCCGGAGGGATGAGGAAGAGCAAGAGTGTGCTCTCGGTGTCCCCTAATCATGTGAGTGCAGTCCGCCTGGGCACGGGGAACTCGGATGAACCGAGTGCTGTTAATCTCACCCTGAAACACAAACACAGGCAAACTTGAGACTAAAACATCACAGACGTGTTAGTAAAGCTAACTCTGAACCCAATGCTTATCCAAGCAAACACTAAAAAAACGCAACCTTTTTTGTAAATGGTATCAAATAGGCTTTATTTATGATGGCAGATTCATAAAGAAAAGCGGCTGTAATCACCAGCAGAAGGCTGAACAGCACGTGGCAAAAGATAGCCAAAGGAACAGCAGATAAAAAACAACAACATAATGGGTCAATACAATTAAATCAGCAGAGAAAGCAGCATAGGTAAAATGCTGATGTATAGCTATACATTTGTCATGTAAAATGATATTCAAAGGCTGTTTACTGAGCTGATTCCTTGAGCTTGTTCCAAAGTTTAGGGGGCAATATTAATAAATGCAGCATCACCAACTTTTATTTTTAGATTTGGTTTATTTTTGTGCTCTTGAGGGAGTATAGGTTGACAGGGAGTCAGTGATGCTTGTCACGAACTATTTGTCCTTTAATCATAAGAATAAGGTCAGTGTTAAACGTCACAGGGAGCCATTTCATACCAGTTAAGACCTGAGTGATATGCTCGCTGCTCTTAGTTTTTGTCAGAGGCCCAGCAATAAGACTGTATTATAATGGAACGGAAACAGGCCAATACTATATTCGATTATAAATACACCAATTACGTTAAAGGTCAAATGTAACAGTGCTGTAATATGGACTCCAACATGCACGCCAGTTGTGCTGTTGGGCCAATGGATATAGGAGCTACAGGGGTTTCTGTAAGATAGCGGCTATATTTTGAGTGTAACTTGTAAGAAATGTCACAGTCCTTTGTCCACTATTAATAACTGAAATGCTCTGTGTGAATATCTCTTCTGGTTGACACTGAGCCTGCCTCTGTATGGGACTTGACACGGTTTTGTGTTATTTTGGTACATGTGCTAACCAAGAAACCTGGCCCCTCTAGCATTTATGTAACTTTATCATTCTTAGCATAGTAATGGACCTGCGTCTTGAATCCATACAAAGTGAGTATATAATAATTATAATGAAATAAGAAACACCTTTTATTTACTGTTCCTTGGAAACTCCCTGAAACACTTCATACAGTTAAAGAAACAAACACATTGAGTAATGAGGATGGACCTTTACATTGGCACGCAAGTTCCCCTAGAGCAAGCGTCTGTATAGTCTCCACAAACAGCTGGCTGCCTGCCCATCCAGCCAGGCCACAGAGGTGTGTGTGTGTGTGTGTGTGTGTGTGTGTGTGTGTGTGTGTGTGTGTGTGTGTGTGTGTGTGTGTGTGTGTGTGTGTGTGTGTGTGTGTGTGTGTGTGTGTGTGTGTGTGTGTGTGTGTGTGTGTGTGTGTGTGTGTCCTCACGTCGTGTGTGCACACATACGCACACACACAGTGTGTGTGTGATTTGCACGCGAGTCCCACTCCTGTGGACTGTGGCAGGTGCAAAGAATGAGGGTTGTGGTGGGTGTTGGCTGCTGCCTGTTAGAAGATTATTTCTGGGTGGGCATTGCTCTCTCCCAGTGTCCATCCGTCTCCTTCTCTCTCTGTCCCTCTCTCTGTCTCTCTGTCTCCTATTCTGTCCCTCTGTCTTGTTCTCTCTCTGTCTTTCTCTTCATCCGTCCCTCTTCCTCGCTGTCTCTCTCTGCCTTTCTCTGCCTATCTTCGCGTCTCCATTTCCATTTCTCTGGTAGGGAATTTATAAAATCCATCTCCGGCAGTTTTTTTATTTTCAATGGTGATATGCAACAACAAGGCAGGCTTGCTAGGAAGGGAGAAGGGCTGGTTCTCTGAGCATAGCACAGCCTCCTTCAGGTGTCCCAAATTAGGCTGATGGGATCCAAGATTGTGTCCAGACGGCCACCTAGCTGCACGGCCCCCCATGGCTCTCCATGTCTGAGTCGCTGTCTGCGACTTCCTCCTCCTCCTCTTCCTCACTCCCCTGATACCCAACAGATGGCTACGCCTAAAGGCTATGGCCCAAGGATTGTGCTGGAAAGCCCCTGCATCAGACCCCGAGCATTTAGGGATGCTAACTCTCTCCAGCCTGACGACGGTCGCCTGTTTTATCGACCGCGTCCCAGACCAGCTCGTCATACATGGCAAGCTCCATGAGGTGATGAAAACGTGGGTTGGGGACCACCCCGGTTGGGTCTCAAGTTCTACCAATACAGGCCAGTCCTTGGCAGCCCCCCCCCCCCCCCCCCCCCCCCCGGCTGCCCCCCTGCTCCGCTGATGCATATTTACGGTGCGTCGGCGTGCTCGACAGCAATGACCTTCAGGACCGTCGCGCTGTTGCCCCAGATGTGCAGGTTAAACGGATTGGGCAGCGCATCATACACCGCCCGAAGGAGGGACATAATCCAGTGGAGCTCAGCCAAGGTCACCCTTTTCTTCCCACGGAGAGCCAGAGACGCCGCGGTCCCCCTCCTGCAGGATCTCTCCTCCCCTGCAGCTTGATGCTCAGTGGAGGGGAATGCCGCACAGGGAGACCCAGGGCGGCCACCGGATTCTGGGCTGAAGGCCATGCTGACGCAGCCATGCAGTAAACCTCATTAAAGTGGCTGAGGCTGAAGCAGTGAGGGGCCTGAACTGACTTTCCTCAGGTGTCTGGATACTAAGAAGTAGGTGTTTTGAAAGGGACGGAGAGGGAGGGTGAGGCTTCATCTGTATGTGTGGGTTCTAAAACCTAACTAGGTGTTATTTACATGGCCTCAAGCCAACTGTTAACTATTAGTTGGCTCGACTCTTTCAAAGATGAAGAATTTAGCGTTTAAAGTTTGCTGCAGTCAACCGATTGTGCCATGGCATTCAGAATTATCATGACAACATCATGTGTTAAAATTTGGCTATGCAAACCATGGCTGTAAAATAAACCCCATTTAATCCTTTGACCCAGTTAAATCATGGTCACTTATGCTATTTCAGTGATGCTTTGCGCTGAATATGTATCCCTTTTATCTGTTACATTTTTTCGATTTCAATTTCTATCAAACACAAAGTGTCCCAAAAATCGGTAGGCCTACTATCATTTCCAAAATAAAGTACATTTTCGAACCTGTATGGTAATAACTTTCTATTTATTAATTTAAGATTATGTGCATTTCAATTGTATCATTCTTTAAGAATAGTATTTCATTACTGCCATCCCCGTCACCATAGCAGTATAATATTGGCTATAATTATAGGATGACTTAAACGGTTAAACTGTAGAAAACTAACTGGAAGTATAAACTTATTCAGACAGAATAATAAAACATTATGCATCTCCGAACAGTAATTCAAACATAAATGCTTATGTGTGGAAAACTAGGAGCTAACTAAAATACATTTCTATCATGTTAAAACATGTTGCAATTCAAAACAACAGCAGGTAAGACGGCAAGAAAAAATCCTAATTGGAGAACTTCCTGGAAACATGAACTAATCAAAATGAAAACTGTTGCAACTCCAAACAGTAAACAAGACCACACTGTTTATGTATAATGCACTAACTCTAGAAGTCGTCCTGTATATAGAGACTGAAACATATTGCAAATGGAAATAACAGTAGTTGAGACAACAAGAAAAATGTAAAAAGAAACTAAATGAAACAAAACCATATTACAACTTGTCAGGACAGTAAATCAAGGAAAGAATTAAATATCACAAGGAACCTTATTTTTGTTCATTTTGCCCTTTCAAATCTGACATGGTACTTTCTGGGTTTTTTTTTTTTTTTAAAAATAAAGGTTAGGGGGGGTGGCCATCCTGGAATATACAAAATAAAGAAGCTAGTGCTCGGCGTGGCGACGGCATCAGCCTTCGTGGCTACAGTTCTACTGTGAACTCCATCTCACTGAACACTTTTCTATTCTAAAGAGAGAGGGAGCCATGTGTTCGTGCAAGAGGAATTGATACCTTGAAGCCTAAACCGTGGAACCGTTATCAGGAAATGGGGACCATAGCGGTGTTAATATTTGGGTGATGCGCCGGCCCTGGGGTGCGTGGGCGCTCCACCCACGGCCGTGTCACTGAGGCCTGATGTGCCTGGGACATGCACTGTGCACACTCTGCCCGCTGTGCTTCAGAATACCACAAACCGCCGTATGAATCGTGCTCTAGGGTCCTGATTAAGTCCTTTTTGGTTAGCATTGGCTCACGCCGTTCGTTAAAAGGTCAAAAAGTAATTGCTGATATAATGGTTGCAGATTGATGGTGGGTGATTTTTGTCCTGCATTATAGGGAGATGGGAATTGTATTGTCTGCCAAGAAGGCGGTGTTAATGTGGTAAAAACAATTCTTGAAAGATATTGGAGGTAATTGAATCTCTGAACTCGAAATGCTCCATACTCAGTAAGCCCCTTTGCTCACACATCCAACGTTGTTGTTATGTATCTGAGCACAGCCAGAGGTCCTCCCCTCTTGATTGGAAAAGGGTGATGTCATTCTTTGTATTTCTTTACAACTTGTACCCTTGATGTCTCAACCAAGTCAGCCATGCTTTTCTCTTTACAGTCTAGCGTGTCCCCTTCATAGTTCACTTCCTGCTGATCTAGCCAGTGTCAGCAAAAATACAAACACAAAACTAAAATGTAATTGTGATTGTACTTCTTTTCAATGAAGCGTTGAACTGAAACTAAGATTTGATCGAGTGTTGTACATTTCAAATGCATACATGCATCTTTGGGAACCAAGTAGTGTATGGCCTTTGATGATTTCAGCAGCTGTACAAAGTAAGCAGACATGTGTGATTTCTGTTCATGGATAAGGCCTTGATGCTTGTGTTTCTGTATGAGCTTTTGCATGAAAGGAGTTCCAGCTCATTGTATTATCACTACATGAAAGTGTGGTAATAAGGTTACTTAGCGTTGCGGTTAAGATTTGAGGGGGGTGCAATTTTATTGGATTTTGGCTTAGGCTTGGGGAAGTTGGTCTTGCTTGCGGCAAACATTTGAGTAGGATTAGTTTAAAGTGGTATGTGTGCTTGTGTGTGGGTGTGGGTGTGGGTGTGTTTGTGTGTGTGTGCGCTTTAGTCCCGAAGCAGAGCGTTTGATTAAATTAAATAAGTGTTCATGTTATTAGGTGTGTGCGTGTGTACAGGGGTGCATGTTGTGAAACTGATGGATGGGCCTTAAATAAGGACACAGTGCAGTGCACCAAATCAGACGGTCCACGTACAAACAGATATCCCCCAGCCGTGCGAAAACGACATGCAAGAAAATGGACGCGAGCCCCCCATCTGCGAGGGATGAAGTGGGAGTGAGAAGAAACGGCCTCACAAGCATGTGACCGATGACGACAAAGCCTGAGGCCTGCCGGACCGCCATCCAAACCCAACTCTGCCAGATGGAAGCTCTCTGCTTGGAGCGAGGGAGATCAGCGATGAGAGCACCAATGGAATCAGAACTGTGTTTTGTCTGTATGTATCATAAAGCTAACACTGTGTTAAGTACTCCTATGCTAAACAAGGTCAATGTCACTCAAACAAATGTGTCTCCCAAATTGATTATTGAACGCCATTTATTCATTATTTCACATACAATTGTTGATAATTGTATGTAAGATGTCTGCCTAGAACAAACCAAATTTGTGTTGTTGCGTTGTTGACACCCATCGCCATATTTGCAGAGTGGAGTTCTCAACTGTTTGATTTCATTATTATTGCGTTATTATTTTTATTATATTGTTTGTTCACATAACAGCACATGCAGGACATCATGTGGAAAGCTGGGAAAATGTGTTAAACGATTTCCAATATGTTATCAAGACTAATCTGAAATAAATTGTCTCTCCGTTATTAAGATTAAGAAGCAAAAACGAGGGAATGTTGAACATCCACGGAAATAATTGTGTGTCTGAAACAAACCAAATATATAAAATGTTTCTTATTCAAATCCAACAGTTTACAATAATAGGCTATAGTAGGAGACGGAATACACTAAATGTGTTTTCCTTCCATTATTTATACATTCAACCGTATGTCGGGGTTGGCCCTCACGGGTATCCAAACATATAGTCACACGGTAGTAGCACGCTCGCACGTTTTAGCCATCGCACATGTTACATTTACATTTAGAGCATTTAGCCGACGCATCAATCTATCAATGTCGGTACAGTTAAGATATTCATAGTAACGGGTGATAAGCATTTACAATTGTTAGGTTAACCCATTTCCTGTACAACAAGGTAGCTAGGATAAGACGCTACACAATGCCAAGTACTATTTTTAAGTGCCAGTCGGAACAACATACGTGCGAACAAACTGCAATCGCGCGCGTGTGTGTGTGTATTGCATGCAGCCAACTCTTTATCTCTTTACTAGCCCAGTGTAAGGTTCGATGCCTTCTTGTGTCCTCACATTGCAGAACAGATGGACGTGTCCGTCCACACACTGCACTCATTAGCCTCAAAACCCAAGCACTTTTGGACACAAATTTCGACAAAATTGTTACTCCTTTAGAGTCAAAATGAGCTGGGATTCAAGATGAATTGAATTTTGATTGGGGATATTTTTTTTATATTATATTATTTGACAAATGGGAGTAAATTGAGATGTTGTAATGGGGTTGCATTCCCTGTTCTTAAAGCCTGGCTATTTCCCTGTTCTTAAAGCCTGGCTATCTCACACATGCTTCTTGACTTGTCACTCTTGACAATCTAACAACGATCCTAATGTGCTGTCTGGCTCTCTCTCTCGCTCTCTCCCTCTCTCTCTCTCTCTCTCTCTCTCTCTCTCTCTCTCTCTCTCTCTCTCTCCTTTCCCTCTTTCTCTGGCCTTGACCGACTCCTTCCCTTCTCGCATTAACCAGTTAACATTACCACTAGATGTCATCCACACTAGTTGACAATACCGGTCCAAAGGCTGCTTGACTTTCCGCTTTGTCACAATGTTTTTCGAATCTTCGCCTCATTCTAGTGGTTTTTAATTGCACCAACCTCTAAAGCGCCACACAATGTTCACTCACTTTTCTTCTTTCTCTCTCTCTCTCTTTATTTCAGTCTTTGTCTCTTCCATGTGGGCACTGTTGTTACTCTGTTGTGAGCTGGCAGGAAACGAGTCATTTGGCGTTCAAACCTAACCCAACACTCCTCTGGGTCACCACAAGGCAGAGTTTAACTAACCTGAAGCCTGAGGAAACAGCATTTGTGCTTCACATTTTGGGACTTTGCTTTTCCCAGATACAGTAAGATCTAAATGTATGTATAAAATAATGATCAAACCTTCAATTGCCTGTCCACATAAAACTATATGAATAGATACTATACAACAGAGTTTAATATGGGATATAACATATAACTAAATGATAATGTATTTTCTCTCCCCCAACTGAAACATGAGGGTGAGGCTACTGTTGAGAACCTAAACACAACCACAGCCCGGGAGTTCATCCACACCTCTCTCTAGAGGGTCCAAGGGCGTGGGGATTAGAGCGAGATAAAGACCGTGATGAACCAGATGGAAAACACATAAAAACTCTTGCCATCCTTTTAACAAGCGGCAATATATATTGAAGCTACTTGATAAAGCTATATATATATATATATATATATATATACCATATATACCATATATATACCATATATACCATATATACCATATATATATATATATATTCACATGAATAGCAATTAAAATGAGCTGTCTTAATCTATCTACTGATCTGGGGTTGGCTCCTCAGCAGGTCGTCTGGGTGGATTGGCGGTTCATCCTCCACTGACAAGCTGGCTTGATTACAGATTGCTTGTTGGAATCAGGCAGACAGGCATATGCAAGTTTATCGTCTGATAGATCGTAGTTGAGATGGTCCCTAACCGAAGATGACGAATAAAAAACATAACGTTAGTCATAATAACACTTCACCGTTTTTATTAATATCCTGTGTATCTGTCAGCCTAATGGGAAATGCTATCATTTCCCTCTCCAATAAAGGTGGAGGGAAATATTAAGGTGAAAATTGGTTATTATGTGAAGGGCACAGGCTGCTGTTTCCTCCTGCGATGGTAATAATAATGTCTTCTGAATAATATGCATCATAGTCTGTGTTCAAAGCATGACGCCTGACTAAAGTGCACCTAACTTTCAGCGATCATTGTAGGTCACCATTGATTACATGCTCTGATCACATGTTATCTTTTGGTTTTCACTGACAGGGTGGATCAATGGGGTTTTGCGGTTGTCCAATTCTTTCCAAAAAAACTTAACATACACATTTATTCATTGATGCTACACCCATTCCAACAAAAGTCCTTTTAGACATCTGCCAGTAGGCTGTGTAGATGCAGTTGATACAAGGGTGTGTTTGTATGCAGATTCTATTTTCTTTTGGACATGATTGTCAACATTTATTTTCCAAGGAACAAATTAGAGTGCGTGCTGACTCAAGGGATGACATGTTTTAGAAATGATTTGTTCTGCATAAATTATCAAGACAAAGATGAAACAAGCATTCATACTCATGCCTTTAAAATATATTTCCATTTCAAATCAATAGGTTAATAGTATCCCAATGAACATAAAATATGCTGTTATATTTTATAGAATGCTATTTCCTCAATTACAGTATATATGAGGCTAATGAGAGTGCTCATTCTATATTGGTCTATTATCCAATTCTTATCATTTACCATTTTAAAACAATGTTATTGTTGTTTACACAAAAACAACATTCACAATAGGCTATATTCTCACTCAACCATCATTGTATAGAGGCAACCTATCACAACCAGTTAAGTGCTTGGTTGCTTTGGCAATGGTAAACTACAGTGCAAATCAGTTTTTCAGCCTCTGGCTCCAACAATCACCTTAACCGTTAGGGCAAAACAAATACATTCGGAGGAGAAAGGAAAAAAAGAATGTCTACAAAACACCTGAACATTAAATCGTACACATACATGCATCAGAGGTTTCATGAAAACTTTAATCAGATACTTTTGACATGTCGTCTTATTGGTTTACAACTACTGATAAATAACAAGCTATTGCCAACTCGTCCCCGTTTAGAATACTATGCAAGCGCAAATACTGCTAGCCAACTACAAACAACAAATCCACGATGCATAACGGTAAACTAAAGAGAAAGACTGTATTAGTTACAAATTGTGTGAACGTAAACTGTGTTTACCAAGATAAATAGTTAAAAGAGCATGAAACATGAAGCACAAAACATAAAACATGCAACAGGAATTAGCCAAAGGCTGTTGAGAACTGTTCTGTCTTAAGTTTGGTTTTAAAACTTGGAACAGTTTGGGCAGTCTTTATATGTTCAGGGAGTTGATTCCAGAGACGGACAGCATGGTAGCGAAAAGCCGTCAAGCGTCCCAAATTTTCCGAGCGATATTATGGTTCCCGGTTTTCCGATATGTGCCAGTTTACTCCCGACTACGTCTTTGCCTTCTTCCTGACAGATTGTTTGCCTTGATTGTCAAATGATTTCCCCTGTACCAATCTGCTAGTAAAGACCATTCTTTCTACCCAGACTTTGAGCTCTCGAGTCATGTAATTGAGTCCTATCTGCTCACCCAGCTGTTACACTGAAGGAATAAAGGAAAAACACAATTGTAGGTCAGCTGGTCGCTTTACTGGTCAAGGAGCTGCAAGCTGAAAAGCACAACACAAGCCCACCGCTTATAAACCGGCAGGTGATCTTGTGCATGTTACACTCGAAATTGAAATACTTGGAATTGAATAGGGGGGTGACTACAAAAATGCAAGATAGAATGCATGCGTTAAATAGCATATTTGAGTAAGTGGGCATTTGCATGTACTGTAAGTATTCTATGTGCCACAAACATCCACCCATTCCCTGTTCCATGTCTATTTTCTTCAGAGCCGTATATTTTTCTTTCATCTTGTTCAGATGATAGTTCAATATAAGCATGTTTTATTTTGTTTGGCATTCAGGGAAGGACTGACCATCTGGCATTTGGGCAAATGCCAAAAGATCCGTTCTGATTGTTGGACAGTCTGGCCTGCCCCAAAAAATCTTAATAGAATAACCTTTGACAACATTTTTTATTTTTGTTGAGGCATCATGTTTTGTGTGTGTGTGTGTGTGTGTGTGTGTGTGTGTGTGTGTGTGTGTGTGTGTGTGTGTGTGTGTGTGTGTGTGTGTGTGTGTGTGTGTGTGTGTGTGTGTGTGTGTGTGTGTGTGTGTGAAATACGAAACACATGCATATTTGCATGTGCAATGATATAAGATGCAAATGGAGTTTGTTGAGCAAGCTTAAACTTTTTTATTTTCCATGAGCAAACTCTGGCCAAAGGTCACTTGTACTTATGCATTCATTTGTAACATTAAAACTACCTCACCCTAGCATTTATCGCTGAAGCTTTGCAACATCTTATCCAATCTACGCAGCGATGTGGCATTTTACAAAGATGCAATCACTATTTATTTTGTTATTTGCCTATCGTATTGCAGCGACAAATGATTGAACGCCAGACAAACGTGTCTGAAGAACATTGTAAACGTGTTTCACAATACAAAGAAACACTCAATGGGTAAGTCTCATCAATAATACTTTGTTTAGACTTACATTCTAAACAGGCATGCTCATCACCTAGGACACATTCATTAAGGACAGGGCTTCATCCACTCTAGCTATCACTTTCACTTAAAAGCTCGGAGTCACAACACCATACCACAGGCGGAGCTGCAAATGTGTTCAAAGAAAACACAGATCAGTAAGCAGAGACACAAAAGATGGTTCTCACCGGGATGAAGCCATGCGAGAGCACTTCCAAGTCTCATTAAGTGTGCTGCGATGCAATCGCTAGTTGGTCTCTGTTCTCAGAAGAGGGATTTATCTTAGTCAAGAAAAATTTCTTTATGTTTCGATTTAACGAGTGAGTACGTGTGAATGAAACCAGCGTTGGCTGCGCAGGTGTTGGCTTAGCTAGTAGTTAGATAACCATGACCTTCCATCAGGCAGTTCTAGAGATGTAATTGTATTTCAGGGCAATTTGTGAAGTTTCAGCATTCACACCAGCTTCCACAACCTACTGAGTCGAGAGGGAGAAAAGTGTGATCAATTGCATATTGTGTGTGTGTGTGTGTGTGTGTGTGTGTGTGTGTGTGTGTGTGTGTGTGTGCACATGTGCATGCAGTGTGTCTAATAGAGGGACATATAGCGCTTTGCAGTTGATGGGCTAGTGGCGTGATCAGAGCTTAAAGCACCACCTATAGCCATCAACAACAACTCTCTAGTGAAGCCAGAGAGATGCTTTGACCACGCCATCTTTCATTACTTTGTTTTTTCATTGATGAGCACATACAGTATATAAGCAGCCTCCCTTGATAACAGCCATAGCCCCCCCACTTAAGGTTTTCTGTGCGTGCGTACCATACCAGTGTGTTACAGAATTCGTGTCTGACGATGAATCGGGGTACTTAGATCCGTGACCCATCGGTTTTCTTTTTTTTTGTACAGCCCTACTTCCTTTGCACAGTCCTTCACTCATCTCCCAACACTGTCACTGGCACATTGGTCATTTGGTAAGTTGTTTACCCATCCTGACTCATCGCCGCTTTCTATGGGTGTCTATCAACCTCAAGCAGTGATTGCTGGGGGGGAGAAAGGCATTAACCTCTACAGCTGGCTGTGAGGTAATGCATGCAAGGAGGAAGCTGTAACCGGTAAGCCTCAGTTTCCACAGTCAAGCTCCATACGTGGGATGGAATGACTCACCACTGATGGAGGGGCGGTCATCGTTTGGCTCGGTTGCTCTGTGTTAATCATCAAAGTTATGATAAATAGATTCTGACCACTAGAGGGCGGCAGAAAGACTGTGTCAACATCTATGGTTAGCGACCCGTATTCTGCTAATGCAGAATTCAAATTTTGGCTTCCGTCAAGTATGATGGGTTATGTGACATATGCAGAACAAAGCCAGTACAACCCGTTGTCGGGGGGAAAGAAAAAGTGGGTCTGAGTAAAGTGTGCTGAGTCATCACATAAATTAAATTATATTCTATTTGTATAGCCCTTAATCACCATTACAGTCCTAAAAGGCTTAACAGGCCAAATATTTATGAAATATGCTTGACATGAGCTTTCAATGAGAGTCTGGTTGTAAAAGCAAAAAAACATTCAAAGGTTAATCAGCAGCATATTCTATGAGGTTTGAAAAGACTTGATATTCTCTGTGCATGCTAACATTTAGGAAACAGGTGCCTCACTACTACTCGGTGCCCATGAAAAATGGCACCACAGATGGCTGCCGTGTCTCAAACTCCTCCTCAACATTGTTGAAGGAGCCTGAGATTCAACAATTTAATTGCCAGTGACTGCTGCTGTAATTGTTGTGCAAATGACAAATAATAAACCATCTTGAATCTTGAATCAAGGGTTATATTCTGATAGCAAATTTCTCTGGTTATTTTCATGTAAGAGGGTTATGACTCTTCATTGAGCACTGTGTGTGTGTGTGTGTGTGTGTGTGTGCGTGTGCGTGTGTGTGTGTGTGTGTGTGTGTGTGTGTTCGTGTGTGTGCGTGCGTTGGACATGTGTCAATACCTACGTCAATGCATGCATGGATGTGTGCCTTTGTCAACAATCTTTGCCATCTATTTCCTCTCTCACGTTGCCCCTTATCTCTTTTAGCCGCTGCTTGTGTCAAAGTGTGGAGCCTCAACAGCGGTGTCAAACCATCAGTATTGCTATAGCCACAACAGAGCACAGTGTCACGGCAATACGCTTTATTCTGGTCAGATCTGGTCCAAGTTTCTCCCCTCAATACCTTGTTCCCCTATTGGAGGACATGGAGGCGGGCTCTTCTCTTACTCATGTAACACATTGTTGGGAGCTCTGTTTAAGGGGTGAGCTGTTTCCATGGGGTTGAGTTGTGTTCAGGGGCTGAGCTCTGTTTAGGGGTTGAGTTGTGTTCAGGGGCTGAGCTCTGTTTAGGGGTTGAGTTGTGTTCAGGGGCTGAGCTCTGTTTAGGGGTTGAGTTGTGTTCAGGGGCTGAGCTCTGTTTAGGGGTTGAGTTGTGTTCAGGGGCTGAGCTCTGTTTAGGGGTTGAGTTGTGTTCAGGGGCTGAGCTCTGTTTAGGGGTTGAGTTGTGTTCAGGGGCTGAGCTCTGTTTAGGGGTTGAGTTGTGTTCAGGGGCTGAGCTCTGTTTAGGGGTTGAGTTGTGTTCAGGGGCTGAGCTCTGTTCAGGGGGTGACCTGTTTTCAGGGGGTGAGCTCTGTCCAGGGGGTGAGTTCAGGGGGTGAGCTGTGTTCAGGGGTTGAGCACTCTTCAGGGGGTGAGCTCTGTCCAGGGGGTGACCTGTGTTCAGGGGGTGAGCTCTGTCCAGGGGGTGAGTTCAGGGGGTGAGCTGACAGGGGGTGAGCACTCTTCAGGGGGTGAGCTGACAGGGGGTGAGCACTCTTCAGGGGGTGAGCACTCTTCAGGGGGTGAGCTGACAGGGGGTGAGCACTCTTCAGGGGGTGAGCACTCTTCAGGGGGTGAGCTCTGTCCAGGGGGTGAGCACTCTTCAGGGGGTGAGCACTCTTCAGGGGGTGAGCACTCTTCAGGGGGTGAGCTCTGCGTCTCTGCTCCCCGGTGCCTCTCTGTCAGGTTGCTTCTGGCACGTTGACGCTTGTGTTCACTCCACAGAGCCGCATGAGTTGTTTTGGTGATTCCAATCTATTTTGTCTTTCTCCAGTGCTGGCACTAGAGGAGGACATGTTGTGTTTGGCACTAAACCACATTTCTCCTTGTGATCACTAAAACATTGAAATAAGGGTTAGGGTCTCTGACATATACTGAGTAGCACATTGTTTAGTTTGGGTTCATGGGTCAAGTAACTGGATGGTCTCCATCGGGCTTCATTACTCTCTGTCTGTCGCTCTCTTTCTCTCCCCTCCTTCTCTCTTCCTCTCTGTGTCTGTCTCTGACTCTCTTATTCTCTCTACCTCTCTCTCCCCACTATCCGTCAGCTCCTCTCACACCTTCATTCCAGTGTGGCCGTTGGCCCTTTATGAATGAGTCAACAAGGGGGTGTCATACACATTGTTAGTTATGGGGTGGGATCACTTTGGTGAACACGTGGGCGCACACTAACAATACAAATTATGCCGTAAACTCGTCAACGCTCTCTCCCTCTCTCTCTCTCTCTCTCTCTCTCTCTCGCTCTCTGTGTATGTGTATGTGTGTCTGCCTCTCTGTGTGTGTCTGCCTCTGTGTGTGTGAGTCTGTCTCTCTTTGTGACCCTGTCTCTCCCTCTTTGTGTGCGTCACTTTTTCGCTCTTTCTTTCTTTCTTTCTTTCTTTCTTTCTTTCTTTCTTTCTTTCTTTCTTTCTTTCTTTCTTTCTTTCCTTCTTACTCACTCACTCGCTCGCTCGCTCGCACAATTTCAGTGACTAGGGCACACAATAATGATACAAATTAAGCCATAATTGAGTAGGAGGAAATTGTTTGCTACATTGGTGGAAGCAGAGCACAAATAATGAAAGGAAGTGTTCATCAGTATCTAAATATGGTTCTCAGAGCCAAACAATGCTCTAACATATTGGGATATTCAGTGAAAGTGTTATAACATTAATAATATCTCTGTTCAAGGCAGTTGACTTGTTTAAATTATCAGTCGCTTATTGTTGTTTTTATTAATTGAACTGTCAGACATCTTTAGAGCAAATCATATTTTTTATTAATTTGTATAGAGTTTTATATACGTTGGATTATTTTACTATCTCTCATTTGTATTTCCTTGCACTTTCATGGTGAGTGAATCCCTGCCAGCCGGACAACCTGCCTTGTCTCACCTCCACTCCACTTCAGCGGGACTTTAGAAACAAAGATCTGGCGCCCCTTGGTGAATGTGTTCATGTAGCACATTCAGTAAATCAGGCACAGTAATATTGTATACACCCATCTGAGACGTTATTCTTCTTCTCTCGTATTTTCCTGGAAAATAGCATTCCGCTGCAATACAATGGCAGAATAGAGCCTTATTCAGGATGCATGGTTATAGTCATAGTCATGGTTATTGTGACTGGAGATGGCTTTAAACATGCAGATCTGTTAACTATTTTCCCTTCCTGTCTGTGCTCTCAGACAGGAAAATATCCATGGGGATTTCATGACTATGTTGGCGTGGCAATCTAGAATATCAATTTCTTCTTATCAAAGTCAGTGGTGGTAGCGCCGCCTACTCTCTCTGGCGGAACCACCGCTGCTAGGTGATGGAAGATGCATTGCAAACTGTGCGCTGCTTGTGATTTGATGCATGGTGGGAATGTCGCCACAGACACCCGGTTCGTAACATTCATCAATGCTGGTAAATTACCCATCCCACGTACAGAGCGTGACTATGGAAATGGGAGGCTTTCTGGGAGACGGTTTCATCCTTGCATGAATTGCCCCACCACCAGCATGTGGGGTAATGCCTTGCTCTACCCAGCAATCGCTGCCTGAAGTGGATGAACAGCTATGGACAGCGGCGATGAGCACCAGGATGGTTAAACACCTTACCATGTGACCAAAAACAACAACAAGGGCATTCCTCAATGGACCCTAGTATCATCCCCATTGTGTTTCCTCACTCGGCGATGGAGAGTGACTTACAATTTCAATCTTTGGATCTCTTTGCGGTTGCCCCTTTACAACTTCATTCATTTATTTGAGTACCAGAGGCCAGATAAAGCGTTTGAAAACGTATTTTATACAATTGCAAGTCGCAGCTTCCTTGCCTGTCCCTAGCGGTCTCTATGAATGACAGTAAGGGCTGCAGCACTAAATCAGCCTCATTAGGTGAACACATCTCTCTAATTGCATCACAAACATAGAGGGAGCAGCGATCACCGGACCTGCAAATCGAGTCAGAATGAGATTGAGCTTTGCTGCCTAGTTTTACATACAGGGATTGTTTTTCTGGTATGTTGGCAAGTATAAAGAGTACCAAGTACACTGATGCAAAACAAAACAGTGAATGGATTTGAAATAAAATATACAAGAAAATTCAACATACAAAATGCTATATGGAAATTGAAGACGTAGTAATATCGTCTCAAACCTCGGTTTGAAATCAGAATGACCCTTGTGGATGGGATGGTGCGAGCAGAAACCTGAACTCCATTTGAGAACCTTTTGGATCATCCCAAGCTTTATGGAAGACTTGGTCAGGAAGTCGGTGTTCCTGGACAGGGGCAGTAGGGGGAAACCTCCATCGCTAGGACGTCCTAGCACCGTGGACTGCCCAAGCCGTGGAAGACAACGCTTCAGGGCTCCCAACGCAAACGGATCAGAGGGGTTTGAGCCCTGGTCCACGAGAGAAAATAGGGAGGAACCGGTTCATGCAGCTTAACCGGCTGCCAATCCAGAGTCATAGTCAAAATGCTCAGCCTCTCAAAATTGTAAATAGCGTAGCTCCAGATTACTTATTATAATTTATCGGCAGGTCAGAGAGGCTCACTGGATTTACCCCAAGTCTAGTGCTTCATATCTGACACTGGGAAGGATTCGTAACCCTGATAAAGACTCATCTATAAACATGTTCAAATCTTTATTAAACCAAAAATCTAATTTCATGCTAACATCCTAGGTGGTCAGGAGGTCCGGCAAGCAAAGCATGAACAGGAGAGACAGGGAACCGGACCGTGCGATGGGCCCTAGGATTCAGTGGATCTCCTAAACTATCGAAACCCAACACAAATCTAACCTGAGACATGAAGCAGTGATTACAGGACTCTCCGGAACTCCGTCCCTCAACAATATAACATAAAGAACAACCAACAACTCAGGGTCAACCTGGGCTATCGACCTAATGTGCTTTCCCTCACTTGGCCGCCCAGATCACATGATTGATGTGATCTGGAGAGAGAGAGAGAGAGAGAGAGAGAGAGAGAGAGAGAGAGAGAGAGAGAGAGGTATAGAGAGAGAGAGGTATAGAGAGAGAGAGAGTTATATATAGAGAGAGAGAGAGGTATAGAGAGAGAGAGAGAGAGAGAGAGAGGTATAGAGAGAGACAGGTAGAGGGAGACAAAGCCAAGGGAACACATAACTGTATGGACACGCTTTGAGCCTGTAAATACCAAATGTGACGAGTTTCTCTATATTGATGTGCTTTTCTTCTTCTATAAGCTGCTTTGGCCTTACCCCACTGTCCCATGCGTGTATACATACACACTCCCACCTAACAACTCGCTACAACAAGGGTCACATGAGCAAAAAGGCCTGTCTTCTCCTTGAAGATCCTGTCATCAAGGTGATGGACCCATGTCATAGTCGATAGATGGTGGTCAATTATTAAAGTAATCAGTCCTGATGAGGTGTGTGTGTGTGTGTGTGGGTGTGTGTGTGTGTGTGTGTGTGTGTGTGTGTGTGTGTGTGTGTGTGTGTGTGTGTGTGTGTGTGTGTGTGTGTGTGTGTGTGTGTGTGTGTGTGTGTGTGTGTCAATATCCTTTTCAAGTGAATTGTCATATAACCCAAAAGCCTATAAAGTATAAAGACGGTGTATTGACGGCTGCTGTTGCCCCCCCCCCCCCCCCCAGGACACCAAGGAGCCCCCCGACTGCGTGCTCAGCGAGTCCTTCACCCCGCCCTACTCCACGCTGGGCTCCGACCTGCGCCGCCGCCGCCGCCGCTTCTCGGGCAACCTGCAGCTGCCCCCGTTGTCATGGCGACAGGGGGAGCGGGAGCGATCGCGGACGCCCGACGCCGACTTCATGGCCCGGCCCACCTCCCTGCCCTTCGGCGCCCCGCCCCGCATCGACATCACGCCGGTGGATCCAGACTGGTGAGTGGGGGACCCCCCCACACACACACACACCCACACACAACACACACTACACACGCACACACACACCCGCGTGCACACACACACACACACACACACACACACACACACACACACACACACACACACACACACACACACACAACACACGCACACCCGCACGTGCACACACACACACACACACACACACACACACACACACACACACACACACACACACACACACACACACACACACACACACACACACACACACACACACACACACTGACGACACACAGACAGACACACAGACACACAGACAGACAGACACACAGACACACACACACACACAGACAACACACATACATAGACAACACACACACACATACAACACACATACACATACAACACATACACTCACTCGGACACAGAGCCAGACAGACGGTTAGCCGGACAGACGGACAGATGGACAGACGGACAGATGGACAGACGGACAGATGGACAGATGAATAGATGGACAGCCGGACGGACACATCGACGGACAGACACACAGACGGCGCCCCACATTCACACGGGTGTGTTTTTGAGTGGCTGTCTGCAACCATTTAAAATAGGTTTGGTTCAGGGTGATGGAGTTGGTCAGGATATTAACACACCTCTCTGATAACTGGCTTGCTAATAAGCTACGTCACATGACAATGTGCGACGGCGGGCGTCGTCAGGTCTGCGCTGCCTGACAACCGTCGTCGGGGGGGGGGGGGGAGGGGGGTCTCGTTGAGAGTCCCCACCTGTGTCAACGAGTGCATCACCCGTCATGTCACATCCATCCACTCGAGACCACCTGCCCGGTCTCTTCATTTCTTTAGCCCTTCCCCCCCCCCCCCCCCCAGCGCACCCAGTTCCTAACGAGCTACAGAGCTGCTGTCTGGCACACAGCCAGAAGTGTCAAATTCAGATAAGCTTTCGGTTATTAAAGTAATCAGTCCTGATGAGCTCTGGGCTCTGTGTGTGTGCGTTTGCGGTGTGTGTGAAGTGCGTGTGCGGTGTGTGTGTGTGTGTGTGCACGATTGCTGTGTTCTGTCAATCTGAGCTTTTCAATGACGTAAACTTTGTATTATGATAGGGTTATTAAACCGCGTCGCAACACAATCACAACAAATACCAACAAACAAATGAAGACTCTTATACGCTGGTCGGTCATAATAATAAGTTGGGAAAGGAGAGCTGGTGGCATCTGTGTCACAGTGCTATTAGGTGTGTGTGTGTGTGTGTGTGTGTGTGTGTGTGTGTGTGTGTGTGTGTGTGTGTGTGTGTGTGTGTGTGTGTGTGTGTGTGTGTGTGTGTGTGTGTGTGTGTGTGTGTGCATGATACCAGACATTGTGTGGAACCGTGTTATCGTGATATTGTGACTAAGCTTCTTCATTGGCTCTTCTCGGTGGTGAAGGCTGCAGGACGGTAACGTGATCCATTAATAGCTAATGGATTATGTCCCTGTGCAGAACACGAAGAATAGACTGGTGCTCCGTCATCACGGCTCACAGTTGTACTGACGCAACTCTTAAGCCATTGTGTGCTTCGGGTGTCATGTGACATTGTCAGCCCCGTCTGGTGATGTCACGACGACGTGGACAATGGCACGACGTAACGGCAGCATGCCGCTTCCCCGATCGCCACGCTAACCTATGGATTTCCATCATCACTAGCTGCAGAGTGTGATGTTGTGACTGTGTAGCACGTGGTGGAAACCTTCTACTCTCTAGAATTGTACTCAAAACAAGCCTTTTGGATGAAATTCTGAAATTAAATCCATGTTGTTTTCAGTCCATAAGGTGGCAGTATTAACACCGTTGTCTGCTAGGCTTTTCAGAATGGTGTCATCCATGCACAAACATGCACACGCACAAATATGACACACACACACGCACGCACGCACACACACACACACACACACACACACACACACACACACACACACACACACACACACACACACACACGTATAATTGTGTTCTCAGGATCCAGTGAGTAATTTCCTGCTAGCCTGCTGGCTGTATCCAATCAGAAAGTGTGTTCGTACTTTGGCGGTTTGGCTGTGACAGCAATGTCAGTACAAATGGAGGTGGAAGCAGGCATCTTTCTGTCCACTCCTTTATCCTCTTTTCAGCCTGTCTGCTTCTCTCACCCATCACTCTTAACACACACCCAACACAGGTGCTGGCACACACATACACACACTGTGTGTCACTGTCACAAGTCTCAACTTATGTTGGTGATTATGTGTGGTTATTTGTTTTGTTTATATGTGTGTCGTTTTCACATGCGTGTGTGTGTGTGTGTATGTGTGTAATAGCATGCCATAACCCATATCATCAAATCGGCCAGTCCCCTCTTTTGCCCAGTGTGGATCCATTAATAATTTTGGCGTTGAAAGGGTTAAATGTTGCAGTGAGGAGGTAGAGGGGTGGCGGGCATCAAGAAGTTATTTTGGGATTTAATAATATTTTCCTGCTGACGCACATAATTGTTTCGGAGCTTCAGGTCCCATGCATAATATCATTCAGTTTTAATTTGAGGTGTTTGTGCGCAGGAATTGCCCCGTGTGTGTGTAAGGCGGTTTATGACACGCAAGGTTGCGTGTTGGATTCCCCTGCACTGTCTACTGTCTTGACCCATTGCATCCAAATGTTGCTCGAGCCACATACAGAGTCATTCAGCACGTAACACAATGCATCAGCAGACAAACTCAGCGTTCTGAGGTGTGCTCTGAGGAAAAATACAAAAGAAATCGATCTAGAAAGAGAAGTGTAAAAATCGATATAGAAAATCCCTGTGGCTGAAAGAGAATTCAGGTTCACTTAAGAGCTATTATATAGAGCATTAGGAATGTACCACTTTTTATATCGATCATGCTAAGAGCTATTATATAGATCATTAGGAATGTACCACTTTTCATTTAGATCATGCTAAGAGCTATTATATAGAGCATTAGGAATGTACCACTTTTCATTTAGATCATGCTAAGAGCTATTATATAGAGCATTAGGAATGTACCACTTTTCATTTAGATCATGCTAAGAGCTATTATATAGAGCATTAGGAATGTACCACATTTCATTTAGATCACGCTTGGGGCGGGAGGTCGATCCATGGAATGAGATCTGGCTTCGCTCACAACTTCAAACGGTACAGGAAAAGTCTGGTTTTGAGATGTGTGTGTGTGGTGGGTTACAACATCAGTCTGGTTACCATCTGCGTGACTCAGTGGGTGGGGCTGGGGAGGTAACCTAATTGGAATGTGACGTCAGTGTCCACAGAGACGGCCAATGGGGAGACAAATGATGCACATAATTACGTGTCGGTCCGTACGCACGTGTGCTAATTTATATGCAGATGTTAATCTGAATGCATGTTTTCATTGGCTGCTCACAGCATTGACACCGTCACTTGCATTGAGTAGAGTGTATGCAAAAATTAACTAGCCACCTACATATTTTGTTTGTTTTTGTTGACACCTGCGTCACTATCCTTTATTTGCATTTTAAGCAAGTGCTTTTAAGCAAGATAAAAGAGAAAGGGTGTAAAGCAAAGTGTAAAATAAACAGGGGCACATCCTTGAAATAGCCAACTAATCATAATCTCAGGTCATTATTAATTCATGATCATATGAATATCCTTTACACATCCTGCTTTGCTGCAAAGCTCTGTGTGGTCGCGTCGGCATTCCCTACAGCTTTGAATGTGTTACATAGTCTAGCGAAAGCTGCATTTATTATTTTGACTTTGATTTAGTGGTTTGAAGCAATTATAGCAACAGGGGAGAGCAGAAAGTGATAGAGATGGCAGAGCAACAGAAAGTCGGACATAACGTGATAGAGAGAGAGACACTGCATATATCGGTGACTCACAGCCCAAACACAACACCCTGCGGAGCAGACGAGAGAGCGAACGCTCACACGTTCTGTCCTCCTCATCCTGTTATTTTTCTGCCTCTTCTCATCTTCCTCTTGGATTATTCTCTCATGTCATCTCTCCCTTTCTACAGGGCAGTCCTTATCTCTTCCATTATCTCCCCTCCCTTGTGTGTGTGTGTGTGTGTGTGTGTGTGTGTGTGTGTGTGTGTGTGTGTGTTTGTGTGTCTGTATCTATGTTATTCTGTCTGACTCTTAAAATAGCAATCTCATGGTTGGATTACTCCCTTAGTTCCTCATGCCAGATATAATTTGCATGTGTTTGTGCGTCGGAGGAATTCAGATTAGATATTCGAAGGAGCACTTTGTCAATATAGAGCTCTGTACGACAAGGGCAGATGATATAGTCTCTGTGTTGTGTGTTTTGTGTATGTTTGTCTATGTTTGCACGAGCTTGTGTGTACCTGCTTGCTGTTCACAGTGTCAGTGGGACTATTGTCTACCTCTCAGCGACAAAGAGTTGATCCGTTTTTTTATTTTGTTTCTACACATTATTCATACCCAACATTCCTAGAAAAAAACACGCCTGCTAAGAAAAGAAACACAAACACACAAAATAAATAATAAAACCGATAATAACAACAACGTAGCAAACCCCCTGTCAAAGCACCCTGTCTCCAAGTCTGCACGGCTCCCTATCGCCACAACTGCACGAGCGGCAGCCAATCAGACGCCGGGGGAGGCGTGGCCTAGCGCCTGCTGCCTGCCTGCGCTGAGCTGCTCGGGTATTTTCTGAATGAGCCCGCCGGTGGAGCCTGTGTCCGCGTCTGCGCCCCAGCCGTGCCGCGCTGCCCCCAGAGTGTGTGAATGAAGGAGGCTTGGCCGCACCGCGCACCAGAGGGGGGAAGTGGACCTACGTGATTCGCCGGGTGCGCCTCTCCAGATAGCCTGAGGCGGCTGCTTCTTGGTTGTGTTATCAGTGCCGGGGCGAGGGGGAGAGGGAGAGGGGGTGCCAGGGCTGGGTTGGGGGTGGGGGGGGGGTGTCTGGTCGACTGACAGCGGTGGGGGGTGTGGAGGTGTGACGCCGGGGTCAAGGATAAAGAGTTTGTTTTCCGGGGGGGGGGGGGGGGGGGGGGGCGGGGGGGGCGGCGGTGTTGGATCGGAGACGGTTGAAATAAGAGGAGGAAGGAGGAAGGGAGGCAGGAGGACAGAGCAGCAGCAGCTGAGCAGGAGACGCTGATCTCAGCTCCCACTGAATCATTCATAGGGGAGTTCCTCTGGTCGCACGCAGACCGACCTGGGCCGAGAGACGCGGAGAGGGCGGGAAGGAGAGAGAGAGAGAGAGGGAGGGAGAGGGAGAGAGAGAGAGAGAGAGAGAGAGAGGGAGGGAGGGAGGAGCAGCAGAAGAGGAGCTGTCTTCCAGAGGGTGCTGTGACCCGGTTCCAGGCAGTGCTCCTCCATGAAGCCTGAGCCCAGCAGCGGAGGCAGGAGACGCCTCAGATAAGAGCCAGAGAGGCTGCTGAACCCCCTCCCCCACAGCTGGGCTGAACCCCCCCCCCCCCCAACACGGAAGACCTTGACGGGAACGACGGGAATACCAGGAAGACAAAACCCCTCAAAGGGAAATCGAGACTATAATAAGGCTACAAGTGAGCTGGACTTTTGCTTACTTTTGTGCGCTGCTTTGTCGTGCGTGTGTGTGTGTGTGTGTGCGTGTTTGTGGGGGGGGAATTCTGCCCCCACATCTCGGCTGGCGGCAGCAGCATTCCAGCCCGGGGTAAAGCTCTTGGTGGCTGGATCAAAGCTCCCCCCAGACCACCACCACCACCACTCTGCCTGCCTGCCTGCCAAGAAGCCTCAACGGGGGACGCGGAGGAAAGACAACATCCTAGCATGAGGGGCCGACGCTTCAAGTTCAGCACCTGAACGCGGACCCCCCCCCCCACCCCCCACCTCGGCCGGCTGGATCCTCTCGCCTCGCCTGCCTCATGTTTCTGCTTTAGACCCAAAGTACTGTAAGCTCTGCTTCCCCATCTCCCCCCCCCCCCCCCCCCCCCCCCCCACAAAGAGAACGATGTCGTCCAACGAGCTGAGCGTGTCCGACACGGACCCGTGCATCCGCACCTTCAAGGAGCACATGCACCTGGAGCTGGAGCCGCCCAAGCTGGCGGGCGGGGTGGCGGGCAAGCGCGGCGCCACCTCCCCCAAGCTGTCCCCGCGGAGCTCGCCGCGGCTTTTCCGCAAGCTGATGGTCAACAAGAGCATCCGCCAGCGCCGCCGCTTCACCGTGGCCCACACCTGGTAAGCCGGGGGTTAACGGGTTCAGGGTGCTCTAAGTGGGAGTCAACACCCCCCCCCCCTCCCCCCCGAGGAGATAAGATAAGCAGGAGGGTGGGGGAGGGGGGGTGGGAGGATGGACATCGGGCAGCACTTAAAGCCAGGAGGGTATGGAATGAGCAATGAAAATTGCTAATGGAGGCAGAGTGGGTAAACATGAAGATGTGGAAAGTAGAAGGGGGGGGGGGGGGGGGGGAGGTGGACGTGGTCCATTAAAGAGTTAGTATGCGTGTGTTACATAAAGGGAGGGTTCAACCAACACTGGGCTTGGGTTTCGTTAACCGGTAAGATGTGTCCAGTTTCAAGATCAGTCTACAGAGTTACAGTAAAATGAGTTTTACCATGAGCAGAAACTGATGTTCTCTGTTGTATACTTCTCTGTGTCTACGTGTGTTCATGTGTTTGTGTTTATCTTTGCGTGGGTGTTTTTGTTTGGGTTTGGCTGTGTGCATCAGTCTGTCGTCTGTATTTACAACAGCTCAGAGAAAGGTTGGTTTTGTACACTATAGAGCAACGACTTTGTGTTTAGAGATCTTTCGTCTCGCAAACCCCGACCAACCAACATTTGCATCCAGAAAAACCACAGAATGCCGGACAACGCATCACCGAACATTTGAAAGATTAATCTCTCGTGAAATGGATTGAGTAGGAAGATCCATTTTGGTAAACATTTCCCAGGAATTACTTCTATCCCTTAGGGCTCTCGGCGTTACGCAACGCAGCGTGGGTTCTGATTGGCTGCGTGTGCGCGGCTCCGGGGGGATTTCTGGGAAGGGGCTCGTTACAGGGGTCACAGGAGTATGTCGTACACTTGTTAGGGTAACATTTATCAAACCGCCGTCGCCCTATTAGCCCGAGCGACGCACCACAGAGTAGAGAGAGAGAGAGAGAGAGAGAGAGAGGGAGAGGGAGAGGGAGAGGGAGAGAGAGAGAGAGAGAGAGGGAGGGAGGGAGAGAGAATAGTCTGCACTGTGGCGGATCTGTAGGGCTTGATTAAACACAATAGGGAGGTGATTAAGAGGCTGACTCACAGATTAGCCAGCAGGTGCCAACGCTCGACCCGCAACCAAATCAGATCCTCTTTCAGATCGACATAGGAAAATAAGGAGAGCATGGTTGCTTTGTTATCATTCCCTAACCCTTTCAAAGGTCTGTCATTATAAAGCCCTCGTGCTCTGTGGTCGGAGCGTGGATGTCGGTATAGGTGCTGAAAGGGTGGGCCGTGCCAATGGCACCGGCGGGATTCTGAATGGATAAGCTTTGCTTTTCAGCCGGGCTGCGTATTTATTAGTTATTTCCTTTGGATGTGGGCTCAGTAGGAGCCTGCACCGCTCGCCTCTGTGGACGCCTGGCTTCATAGACGCCTTTAAATCCGTCCATACAAATCCCCTTTTGATTGGCTAATGCTGGAGGAAAAAATGGCAGGCAAATACGTACTCACTCTTGCACTAAAATGCACAGGCACACGTACACATAGATGTGGACACACGTGCACACACACATGCCCCATGCACACACACACACACACACACGCACGCACGCCACGCATGAATGTGGACGTGCGCGGCCCGCGTCACACACACACACACACACACACACACACACACACACACACACACACACACGGTAGAAGGCTCGCGCTCGTGTGGAGGCGATGTGAAATCCCTTTTCACAGCGGCTGCATGTGTCCCACCATGACACAAAGAACCTTGCGTTCACCGGCGAACGACAGAACAGCGTCCCGTGTTAGTGAGTTTCTGCAGTGCAGACAGTGAGTCGTCCACCGGCGTTCGCTCACCGCCATGTCCTTGTCAGAGAACCTCCAGGAAGCTGTCACTTTTATTTTTTCTTCTTCACACTTATCGCCCTCAGCCCCACGGGGGACTTAGCGGCGACCCAGATGGAAAGCTCCCACTGCTCCCAGTGTCATGCTGTCACCACGCCCCCTGGAAGAGGCTTGTTGTCTCCCCTGTTGAGGCTTGACACCACAACACGGAGCATTAGCGTTTACAATATGTTTACGTTCCTACACGTTTTTTTTTGTTTTTTTTATACGGCGAAGACGAGCAAAGAACGAAACAAAAGCCGCGTTGAGAGCGAGGATGTGTGCTGTGGTGCGTGTGTGTGTGTGACATATTGATGAGCCGGATCTATATTTGGGAATCAATGCTAGCTCTGTTTTTGCGGTCTGTCGACTGGTAAGCTGATGAACGACCTGACCTTTATTCATACAGAGACAACAGTTCTTCTGGGTTGTGTTCTGGCCTGAGGCTGGTTTGTGTCTCCTGCTCTCTTTCTCTCTCTCTGTCTGCCTTTGTCATTGATGTATTTAATAACCTCCCCCCCCCCCCCCTCTCCACCAAAGGCCTAGGTTATGTTCTGATGTCCCTCCCAAATTGTCGTCCCTGCTCTAGATGTTGCTCTATCAAAGATTATTTGAAATGGATAATGTCAATATTCATATTTCAACACCAGAAAAATGTATGGTCAAGGTTGTATGATATAAGTTGTTTTGAACGCGTTCAAATACAATGCAATTTACACATAAACTAATTTAAAGGACAAACAGTGAGATCAGTAACCACAGGCCACTATAGCGAGGTTTGACAGCCATTGTGAACTTGAGCTTGATTTACTGGTTAAAAAAAGCACAGGAGGAGCATTTATGCAATGCACAAAAAAGACTGTGCCGACGTTCCAGATCAAACACTCTGACGTAACACGTCAGTATCACAAAGTACTGCGTAATTCAACTACACATATTGACATAGTGTCCATGACATTGACATGGCTTTGCTCAGTGTTGGTGTGTTTGATTTGCACCATGGCTCTGCCCGTGTGGGAGGAGCAGGCGGAGCGGTGTGAAGCCACGCAGGATTGGAATAAATATAGCCGGGCCAGTGAGGCAGATCGGGGAGATTGAACAACAATGGAGACGCAAATACGGACGGACAAGGAAATGTCAGTCGGCACAGCAGGGCCACACACACACACATGTGTGGGAATTAATTTAGGCTTGTGTGCTTGGAGACTGGTTTAAGGGTGGCGGAAGATAGGGGGTGGCGGGGACAACAACAGAGGGAGAGAGCTATTCACCTTAGCTTAAATGTCAGCCCAAATATCCATCAAGACCGCCTTCATCCATCGGGCGAGCCAGCCCGCTGTTGATGTGCTGCTCTGTCTCTGGGCTCTCTGGGCAGCTGTGACTCAAACACGCGCGGCTCTTCGCGTGGACGTCTGGCTCTGCTTAGCGCTGTCTCCGCCGCGGCGGCTCAATCTGAACCCACTCCTCGGGATCAGATGCAGAGAGGCACACGGAGAGAGCGGTTTTCTGTGGTTACGGTTTTTGACTTTTTTTTATCGTCGGCTTCTTTGTTATGTTTCCCCCTCGCTTCGTTTTTGGAACTGCTTTGGGAACGTCAATGTTGGTTTTCATGCCGATCAAGGTCTTTTGAAATTAATTGAGAGAGAGAGAGAGAAAGAGAGGGAGGGAGGGAGGGAGGGAGGGAGAGAGAGAGAGAGAGAGAGAGAGAGAGAGAGAGAGAGAGAGAGAGAGAGAGAGAGAGAGAGAGAGAGAGAGAGAGAGAGAGAGAGAGAGAGAGAGAGAGAGAGAGAGAGAGAGAGAGAGAGAGGCAAAGCCGGTGACTCACACACACATACAATAATATGTATGAGTGTTTGTTGGTGTGGGTGTTCATGTTAATTTTGTGTGTGAATGCAAATGTGTGTCTTTGCATGGGCGTATGTCTGTTGAGCATACTGGCTATTGTTTGCATTGAGGCGTTGTGCGATGATGTAATGTTGACCAACTCCCAGGGGCAGCCAGCCCCAAAAGGCCCTGTTAGCAAGCGGCTGCACTGGTTCTCTGCTTCGTTCTGTCAACCCTCCCCACCCCCTCCTCTTGTTGCAGCCGTTTCCACCAATGATGGGCACAACAAGATATTTCTAAATGTTTTGACTCCATCCATGACAATGTCTGCATGGTTAGGGCAGTCTGGCACCGCTGAAAGAGAAGCAAACAAACTGGGAGGGGAAAATGAGTTTAATGGCTCACGTTTACCCTTCAAGGAGTGTTCCGGCTACTTCTTCTTCATTATCCTCCTCCCTCCTCTTCTTCCATCCCCTTGTTTTTCTAACACTGTGTGGTATTTTGTTTTTCTGAACCTCTCCCTGCCTCCCCCTTACCATTCCAGTCTGAGGGAGTAAACGCATGTGTGTGTATATAAACGCTTGTTTGTTTGTGTGCGTGCGTCCGTGTGTGTTAGTGGATGCATGCAACAGGCCAATGCCCTTTGACTCGATTTTCCTACATTTGTTTACTTGGCGTGTGTGTGTGTGAGACATATTTCCTGCAAAATGCGCCCAGCTGTGTTTTTTTTCCCCACATGTTGCATGTGGTTTCTATTCATCACGCACAAAGAGACTCCTTTGCATGTTGCTAGCATCGCCCAAGATTTTTCCTTTCTGCATTGCTGAAGCCGTATCCATAGCTTATCTCGAAAAACCAATGTACAAGTTCAAGTATGAAGTGACGTTAGGTTAGCCTCAGCGTTAAACTCCAGTATTTATCCAAAGTAGGAGAGTAACATTTCAGCCCGAAGCCGCATTAAGGCTCCTTGCCCCATCTAGGGGAAAGGTGCACTTGTCTCTTGTCCGTGCTCCTTCATATTTGCTCATTTATCTCGGTCGGCTAGCCTCGGGCTGCTGCTACTGGAGCTTAGCGCCGCGAGGACGTCAACCCCCCCCCACCCACCATGTCAAACACGCAACCTTCTGCGTCGGTCTGTCGGCCACCTCTGCCCAGCCATTTGTCTTCATTATGTTCCATACCTCACTGGTTTCCTTCGCCACCCTATCTCTGCCTCTCTCCTCTCATCCCCCTCCCTTCCCCATGCACACTGTCATCCCTCTACCCTTCCTAAAGCTATTGGGCCATTGCTACTAACAGCCTGCTACACACACAGCTCATGCACACACACTCACACTCTCACGCACATGTAAGCGCCGGCACGCACACGCTCACGCGTAAACTGTATCTGAAGCATGGTAGTGTTTAACCTATTGATCTTCTCATGTACTGCCACGACGTTCTCTTTTGCCTCTATAGGTGAATAACATTAAGATATAAAGCAGAGGCTAAACTGCATTTGATCTGATTTTCATCGTCTAGGTAACTTAATAGAAGCACATTTCTTATGAACAGTCAGATCTAGTGTACATGACACTCTACCTCAGTGAACGCGGAAGCAGGAAATGGGAGATGCTATTTCGTTACAGCAGGTAGCTTTTTCCGGTGCGGCATGGAGAGACGAGCACTGTTAACCCTGTCTGGAGGAGAGCAGCCTACTGACTGGCGCTGGCCAGCTTGAGGGAATGGGCGGTGGTCAGATATGCTTATGGCTCCAGAGACAGTCCTTAATGTTCAGGGTACTGTAAGGCCATCCGTCTGATTTCCCTTCCTCTCCATCACACCCTGACGCACAGACTCGTGCACGCACTCCGTCACTTAGATAGAGGAAAGCCCAGTGGCTAATTCACAGCACAACCTTTATGCTACGCTTATCACCGCAGCTGACCCAGAGCGGGAGGAAAAGTGGTATTAAAATATAAAAAAGAACTAAAAAGTGTGAAAGAGCCGGAGACGGAGAGTGACAAGAATGAAAGAAAGAAAGAAAGAAAGAAGAAAGAAAGAAAGAAAGAAAGAAAGAAAGAAAGAAAGAAAGATTGACAGACTGACAGACTGACAGACTGACAGACTGACAGAAGGAAAGAAAAAGATTTGTACAAAGAATTGTGTGATTAAACTTTTTGTCATGGTGTGTGTGTGTGTGTGTGTGTGTGTGTGTGTGTGTGTGTGTGTGTGTGTGTGTGTGTGTGTGTGTGTGTGCGTGTGTGTGTGTGTGCGTGTGCATGCAGCATGTATGTGCGTGTATGTGCTGCCATCTGTATATTATATTCATAACATTCAGTTTGAATACTCAGTATTCATCATCCTCAACACTTGTTGTTCTCTTGACTCCGAGGCTCCGTTCGACAGTCTAAGCTGAGAGGAGGCGAACAGGTTATGTTCTGTTCGCGTTTCTCCCGTTTGATTTCCGTCTGACTGGCTGATTAATAACTGTCAGGTCCTTTTTGGGGCTGGAGATCTTCTGGAAGGGAAAGCGACGCAGAAGGCAGGATGAACTATAGTGATTTCAGCTTATGATTGGAGACATCCAGGGCAATCATTCAAACCATGACATCATTGTTGCCGATTTATGAGGACGAACATTTAGCTCACAGGGAGAGTGGTTTGGACGAACCGATGCAGCATCGGTTCACCATTCTATACATAGAAAGCAGGCTAAGTACATTCAATATTATTAAACTGAAAGTGCATTTTTTATTTGATTGCATCATTAAATCTTAAAAGGTGCGGCGGGAAATTTGAATCAATAATGAAATAACACTGAGTATTCCTGATTAAACCCTTAAGGATCCAATCATCAGGCATGTTGTCTCTAAAGGTATGCTTTAACAGCTATTACCGAAGTAGCCCATTATTGGTCCAAAAGTAGAAACAACATTGACCATGTATGTTTACAAAGGAAAGATGATGATGGCTGCCTGAAAGAAAGGCAGGATGTAAATTGTGTCCCAATACATATCTGAAGGACATTTCCTGAGGCCATGAAAGAGTGATGCCGCCCTCAATTTAGAAAGGATACTTGTTTGAAAGTCCCTGTCTAAATTTAATTTGGTGAAACGCTATGGACAGGTTTGCTGACTTCAAACTTGTAAAAAAAACAAAATGTGATAAAAATAACAAACAGAACTTGATCAAATATACGTTAGCATTTATGTTTGAACTATGGGTCCTCGGCAGCCAAAGTAAATGTGGACAAATTGTTTGAAGGGGGGGGATCCAGGTGGCAAAATGGCCTGTGACTGACTGCTTAGAGATTCAACAGAGGGACAAACAGCCTGTGTTTACCTCCTGGCTCAAAAGCACGCAGAATGACTAATAGTCAGGAGATGAGTTTCAGCCACGTCCCACGCGGGGTCAATGAGGGTTGGGCAATTTTTCGGATAGAATTGTAGATCCCGGTTGTGTAAACTAATGATGGTGTCGCTATCTGTACCAAGTCAAAACACGACTTGCGTTAGAAGATGTATTCCACGCTTGTTTTTCACACCTATAAATGGATCTAACTGCCATGGATCTGGGGTACCGCCGACTGTCCACTGCTGTCGTTTGATGCTAAATGTGATCTATCGTTAGCTCGCTATCAGTGGGACGTGCTTGAGCATGAGGTACGAGCATATGATAATGAAGACGCTAAAATGGCCGCTAGCTAGCGCAAACACCGCGACTGAGCTAGAAGAAAAAATGGAAAGCGGCTGTGCCTGTCTGGGGGACAGGGACATACATCTGGTTGCAGACATTCAGAGTAGAATGATATTTATGTTGGAAAACTCGCTTTATTCTCCAACATGCGCAACAGGCTGCATGAATGTTGCGTGTGTCAGAGAATACAGGAAGAAATTAACGAATGACCTTTAACATACATGACATTTGATCTGTTGACTTAAATCCTAAATTTAATGCCAGATCGAAACCCCATGGAATGAGTAAGGTGAAATGCCTGGCCTGATTTTGGGTTGAGTTGCTTTTTATTAAGGGTTGAAATGTAAACCATGAAGTTTTGGGTCGAGGTTTCACATTGGTTTTTTTATGAATGTCCCCAAACCCTAGGGGCAATACTCTTTTGTAAAGCTATCTTCTTCCGATAGCATTTGTTCTTGGTTCCTTGATTTAGAGGGGAAATAGCGTTAGACCTTCCATAGATAAGCAGGTGTTTGTCTTCATAGGTTTTCTCTTTTGAAGAGACTATCAAACCTAGTATCAAACCTATAAAATCAATATAAATGAAAATATCGTCCATTTCTGTTTAGTTGTCGCTTTCGTCTTCAACATAATGCTTTAATTAATGCAGGCTTGCTAAGCAACATCTATTTAATGATGAATGGAGTTGTTATGGCCCATTACTGATTAAGGGAATTGATGGACGGCAGGGAAACAAAGATGATCTCAACAAATAACATTCAGCGGATAGACGTGTGTGATAACCAGACCGGTAAGAGATAGGATTACGCTCTGCAGGGTTGTGGGTTGAAAGGAATATTAACAATGCGTCTTTATTCGGATCGTCATCATCTTCATCATCATCATCGGCAACACACACTCCCTGGTGATATTTTCCAGTTGGCTGTCGTCATGAATTCATCCTGCCTGTAGTCCATATCCTGCATGACTACTTGTTCCCATTGTGAGCAGGGGAGACAAACAAATAGACAGAGCTCAGACAGAATGTTTTTTTTCCCAGTAATAGGTCTCGTTACGCACGTCGATTACGGCGCCCTTTGCCCCCTCTCACCGTCCTTGGATAGAAGGATCATCCGCTCTGCGTTCCTTCTCCGGGTTTCTTCCTTGCTAATAAAGTTGTGTCTTGCCCTTTTGGGTGGCTAGGGTTAGGCATGGTCTTGACTATATGGCCGGTTCAACCCCTTGAGACTGTAAGGGCTATACAAATACAATCAACCCCTTTGTTTGTTCCTGTGTTTCCTGATGATGTCATGAGTCCTTTAGCGCAATGAAAAAAAAACTCATGCGCCGCTCTTTTCTTCACTACTCGTATTCATTCGTTCCCCCTCTTCACCCGGAATGTTCCTCTCCCTCACAGCCTATCCCTGTTCATCAAAGCACAACTCCCCAGTGCTGCTTATTTAGTTGATGTCACATTGATTTACACACATGCACGCACACACGTACACGCGCACGCACACACACACACACACACACACACACACATACAGAGACATGTATGTGTGTATAGAGACATACACACTGCGAGGCCCTCTTCATAAGCCAGTGACCTACTCCGACATCCTTATTTTTAGCTGCACAACGGACAAACCATAGAGGGGATAACGCATCATCCCCTTTCCCAATTCCCGTGAGTACAGCATCAGTGATGGATGGGTCCCCCTAAGATGATGGATAACTGTGAGCAAGGCTCCGGTGACTGCAGGGATACAGCGCCTGAATTGACCATAGCTGGCAAACACTGGGTGGAGCCTTTAAACGGACACGTTTCTTGTGGCTTATGAGGGACAGTTTCAGTGTTACATGTGCACGGCAATAGAATTTGGTTCGTGAGTGGGATCTCTGCCATGGCATTTTGTCAGCAGTGGATCAGAGGGAGTTGTAGGGTAGTTCATTCATAGAAGAGATGGAAAGAGCGAAGCCAATTGGTAGCTCTGGAAACACACTCGGGCGTACACAGCACCACACACAGGGCTGTGTACGTCCATAGAGGTATTGCATAACCGCACTCGGGGATCAGCGTCTCAGGGACTGAACAGAGAGACGTCCAGAGGCGTTAACGACTGGGAACATTCCCTGTGGTTTCTGCATGTACGTGCATGTCATTAAGAGTCTCACACACGGTTTATATACTGTATGTGCACATACAGTACACACTATCAAGTACAACACACATACACACAAACACACACACACACACACACACTGACGCCAACGCTGCCAACATAAACCTTCTCATGTGTGCACACTGGTCCCTGCCCTGTTAGACGAATGGGTGTTTACATCCCCCACACACATACACAAGCACGCAGGCCCGCGCGCGCATTCACTTAACATACACACGCACGCACGCATGCATTCCCACACATTCACACGCATTAAGTTGACATACACAAGTGTGTCTACAGAATGAGACACTCATGTGAATGTACAGTGTCACATGTCCATCCGACCTTCAGGGTAATCACATCCATCCCTTGACATGGTTAATTAGTTGGAGGACTTCCTCAACCCCGGGGCAAGCCAACAGTGCCTGGCTTCCAATTTTCTCCAACCCAACCCCTGGTTTCTCTCTGAGAAGTTCTGCCCAGGAGTCCAGTCAACCCCAACGTAACCTTTCTCTGACCTCTGACATCTGGCCTCTCTATTTATACATACGCTGTTATGAGTATCAGCACAACGACAGGACAAAGCCAAATTCTTGTTTCAAAACCGACAGGGTAAACACCATACCTTCTCTCTCTCCGTGTGTGTGTGTCTCTCTCTCTCTCTCTCTCTCTCTCTCTCTCTCTCTCTCTCTCTCTCTCTCTCTCTCTCTCTCTCTCTCTCTCTCTCTCTCTCTCTCCCCCGCTCCCTCTCTTCTCTCTCATGTAACCTTTTAGTCGATTCTCCCAGGTCCTCTTAGCACAGGGTGATGGTTTGGAGGCATCCTGCTTCCAGCCAGCAAGTCTGGCATTTGAAGGTCACGGAGGGAGGGAGGGAGAGAGAGAGAGAGAGGGAGGGGAAGGGAGAGGGATACTTTTTACTTTCACATTTTTTTTTATTACGTTTTTTCTGGTGTTATAAAATCGAATTGATGGCAATGTCAGCAAAGTAATTCGGAAAAGCCTCTTCCAACCATATTGATCTTGTGTCCTAGTGTGTGTTAGTCCTCCACAGACAGACAAGGTCTAAATGCCACACTACTCTAGTTAGTGAACATTACGAAACAAGACATAGGTTTTTTGTGTTTAAACGTACAAATTTGTGTGGGTCTGCTTTTGACGAAAAACGTTGTTCTTAATCAAAAGCTGTTGTCAGGCTCCCTGATGGTTTCAAGGCATGAAACAAAGAAAAGGTGCCGATAGATTATGGATATGGAAGCAGGAGAAATGAATCGTTCCTCTGTTTTTACACAGCAGCATTGGAATAGGAACCACAGTTCACAACTAATGAATGGCAAAGCGTTTAGTCTTGGGTTACATTGATGACTATTAGTTTGGCTGGTCAGAGGAACATGCAATACCTAAGGTATGCTAGCTGAAAACGTTTATATAGCCTGGCCTGGATCAGGATCGAAGCTTTAGTTCACAATACAATGTCTAGCCAATGTTTCATTCACTAATGCTGTTATAGCTTTAAGTGTACATGTGATTTTTAAATATTGTTTTAATGCATATGCATATCTTTGAGTGTCGAAAAGCGTCTTTGAGTGTCTAGAAAAGTGCTAAAAAATTCAATCCATTATTATTATTATCTTATCGCCCATTCCTCTCCTCAACTCTTTTTTGGACATTATCATTACCTCACCATCACCCAACACCTCTTGCTAATTTTCTTCCTCTTCCCTGCTTTGAAGTCATTTCATGGCAGTTTTATTTTAAACTGCTGCTTTTACGGATGTGTGTGTGTGTGTGTGTGTGTGTGTGTGTGTGTGTGTGTGTGTGTGTGTGTGTGTGTGTGTGTGTGTGTGTGTGTGTGTGTGTGTGTGTGTGTGTGTGTGTGTGTGTGTGCTGTATCTCTCAAAGTGTGCATAGGTAAAAGGAGTCCATCCCTCAAACAAATGTCTGTGCACCTTTGCAGTCTGTATTTACATGTGCACTCCTGTGTGTAGGTCAGCATAGAAAGCAATCCTTGACATCCAGCACTGCTGGTTTGCTGCCGGCACTGCTGTTCCTGTAATGGCCTCTCACAATTGCCAGCAATTTCAGCCCCTGCCTTTCTCCTCCGCCATTATGTCCTGATTTCCTCTGACAGCCTTTCTTTGCTCCTGTCACTTGTCACAGTTCGGTCCGTGTTGACCACCACCGTGCAATATAAGATTTGCTCTGCTGGATCCTCACCTCGCCACCACTTAAATGTTATACACAAACGGGTCGCCGTTTATCTCAATATCCCTTCCACGGAAACAATCCAGCAAGCCAAACACCCAGCACATACCCACCGAGATAAGCCGTAACAAGAGTGTGTCGAAAGAACCACAGCGGATGGGCTTCTGTGTGTTGTGCAACCAGAAGCAACTAATGGCACAGGACCTTCTAGCAGGTATTTATAGAACGTTTAGAACAAAGTATCCGTCAACCTTTAACAGAGGGGTACTTTGTGAGCGTTGTCTCTTGAAAGGAGAACCAAAACCCACCACCACTGGTACACTGGTTTGCAAACCCAAAACCAAGCAAACCTGCTGATTGGGTGCAGATGCTACACACTTTTCTTACGCTTTTGAAACTGGACGTTGCTTACAGAGGGAGCCCGCAGCCCTGCCCCGCAATAAACAGAACCCTGAGAACCTTCTTACAAAAGGCCGGGTCAAAGGGATTTTGTTTTTCTTAAAAAATAATGACATGTGCAGTACCCAAGCAGGCCACCACGCCATTCCTGCTGCAAAGAGTGCACCTCCCCAGCCACCTCATGCGTGAGAGACGATGAGAGAGCTTTGCATCATACTCATTTCATATTCAAAGCTAAACTCGTCCCTCTGTCACACGGCACATTTGACGCATCCATTATTCACTCGCACGCGAAGGTGAGTTCCGACACATGTCCAGCCCATCAAATGGTACAAAACGTGCAACCTATAAAATAAAAATTCTTAAAAAAAAATGGGATCACGTGTGTCAATATCGACATGAAAGTGGCGTATCAAAAAGACGACATTGCGATCCGATCTTTCATGGTGGATCGGCGGCTGTAGGGCCCACACGGTGACGCAGCGAGGTCAACGGAAGGTTCCGGATGTCCGTAGGGACTGTAGGTTGCGCTTGATGTCGTTCCCCTGCTCTTTACGGCTCTCCGTGCGCCTCCAGCTCCGGCTAACCGCTCTGGTCCTCCGCTAACAGGCCTAATTGCAACACACTTTTCCCAGGCCCCCCCGATGTTGACGCTGCTCCAGACATCTGCTCCAGTGCGATGACTCGGACGAGGAGACGTACGTGTGAAAGGGGGGCAGCGAACGGGGAGAGTGGGCGAAGGGTTTGTTCCTGGAGATTGACTCAATATATTCTGGGGTATTAGCTGCAGGAGAGGGGCCCTTGCTGCTGCTAAAATAAATGAAGACGTAGCGAAACGATGTACACCATCCCAAAAGTATCTCTCTCTCTCACACACACACACACACACACACACGCACACACACACACACACACACACACACACACACACACACACACACACACACACACACACACACACGATTGGGACACACCTTTTCCCAGTCCCCCCCCGATGTCTACCCTCCTCCAGACGTTTCGTATGATGACTCACGACTAGGAGAACTACGGGTGAAAGGGCAGCAAACAGGGGAGTGGGGGAAGGGATTGGGGAAGAGAGGTGCACCACCGTCTTTGCTTGTGCGTCCACTCGCCCTGTGTGGAGTGAGTGTTTATGATGGAGCGGTTCGACAGCGCCCTGTCAGCCTGGTGTCGGCTTGCATCAGCTGGACGACAGGCAGACTGGAGGTAATTGGCTGGCGTGATTTGACAATGGCCAGGCTGGTATCTGAGAGAACCTGGACACCAATACGCACTTATCTGACACCTGCTTCTGAGGGCCTGAGGCAAGCCCTGGCATTTTAAGCTGTGTGTGTGTGTGTGTGTGTGTGTGTGTGTGTGTGTGTGTGTGTGTGTGTGTGTGTGTGTGTGTGTGTGTGTGTGTGTGTGTGTGTGTGTCTGGAAGGATATAAATGCATATGACTAATATGCGTCTGTGTGAATGCTAGTGTGTGTGTGTGGGTGTGTGTGTGTTGCACAGGTTTAATGTATGTTTAAATGGAAACCGTGACAGGAAGAAGTTCATTATTGTGTTAAAGGGTTTACTGAATCCACGTCGGCCTGGTGACATATATGCATGTCTTTAGGGGGCAGGGATGTTCTCAGTTTCCATAGACCAAACAGTGTTTAAGGATTTCCCTTGCTTCACAGACACCTGTTTTTGTTTAACATCAAAAAAATGTAATACTCCTGGCAAGTTTCAGTCTGGATTTCGCATCCAGAACATTGTGTTCCCTTTTGAAACGGTGTATGCATTCACCTTAGTGTCATCCTGTGCATTTATTGCTACTTAATAAGGAGTGCTTTTCTTTATTAGGTATTAATTAAATTAACATATATTTTTTATTTATTTATTAATGTGGTACTTGAATGACTTTTCACCTTTCCTGTTATTAAGGAATGTTTAACGTAAGTCATGATGGCCCTAGTGATCACTACCCATCATATTATCATGGTTATTCATTCAGAGCATAATGCTCTGAATGAATAACCATGATAATATAATGGGTAGTGATCACTAGGGCCTCTAAACTAGTGTCATGGGACATGACAAAATTTCATCTGACTAATACATGAAAGGCCATGCTGGCGTCAGGCTGTAAACTGGAACCTCAACACCAAATGATGCATCTCTGACGTATCTGTGATCATGATATCACAAAGAAAAATCCCATCACTCAAATCTGCCCTCGGCCAAGACCCGGTTGCATAACATTATCAAAGGATTTGTTATGGTAATGTATGGTTTACACGCAGATTTAGGTTAATATGCATAGATGAATATCCAAATATTAATATTTCCTGTGTGTTAGTATTTGCTGTGTGTTAGTATTAGAGAGAGTGAGAAATACAATCAGATACATACCTCCCAGTGTACCCCACTTAGCTATTGCGTTTACGTGTATGTGTCGTTCTAGGTTCTTGTCTAGCAATAGCACCACACTCCACCACACCCATCAGACAGACAATCCCCCAACGCACGCTTTATGTATTATACATCTTTCTGTTCTATTTGCTTCTACCTAGATAGGTGTGTGTGTGTGTGTGTGTGTGTGTGTGTGTGTGTGTGTGTGTGTGTGTGTGTGTGTGTGTGTGTGTGTGTGTGTGTGTGTGTGTCCTCACACGACCTGTGTAGAGGTGAGGTCTCTTGGGTGAAATAAATAATATTGAGCAATAAACACTTTCCCTCTAGCTCCTTTCTGCGTGTGTTTGTGTGGGTTCTGTTGGGAGGTTCGTTTTAACATCCCCTCTCACGTACGATGAGCGTTCTGTCCCTGGAGATCAACTCAATATTCTGGGGTATTAGCAACAGAAGAGGGACCCTTGCTGCTGTGAAAATAAATAAAGACAGGCGAAACTATCTACACAATCCCAAAAGTGTCTCTCTATCTCTCTCACAAGCACGCACGCACGCACGCACGCACGCACGCACGCACGCACGACAGACGCACGCACACGCACACGCACACGCGCACAGTCGCTGGGGCATTGATGGTGTTCAAACAATCCAAACTGAACCTTTGGAGCCAGATCACAGTGCCAGCTCTGCTTATAACCTCATAACCGTTTGTTCCTTCTCGTTAGCTTGATTGACCTAATGGAGTACATATGTAATTAGCTCTTAATGTAGTCTGCTGTTAACGACTACTAGAGGTGACATTGTGAACCCTTAGCATGCTTAACAGAGTGTGGACGTAGTCCAAGACACTTGGAGAAGTCAAGTATTGCAACAATAACAACGATAACAAATTTATTTAAAACATTTAATGTACATTGTTCCCAGATAAATACTTTTGATATATAAGTGCATTTTATTTGAGACTTTCCCTTTTTCCATTTTTTTATGGATGACTTGAACTTTTTACCACAGTCACTTTCAACTTGGATATCTGCTATTTTGCTCAAGTACGCCTTTCTGGTCTTTAAACACCACTGCTTGTTACCAGGCAGAGCGGGTGGCAGAGGCTGTGGGGGACAGTGGGCGGTGGTGGGGAGAGTGAACGCGGAAATTGATGGTAGCATCCTGCTCCCCGGCCCTCGTCGCCCTCTCTCTCTTGATCAGAGGAGATACACGGTGACACACATCCTCTGTGGAATTGAATGTCTGGGAATAGAAAGCAGGAGGGTTTCCACTCGTGTGTGAACACGGCTTCGTTTGCGACAATGCTTGGAAACCATGGAAGCATGTGCTTGTCTGTGTGCTCCATACCTTTGTCTACGGTGTGCCCCCCCCCCCCCCCCCCATCCCCCCACCCTCCTTTAAATTCTAGTCACGAAGACAGCTTCTCCTTGGTCACCATGGTAACCTTAGGATCCGGAGCAGTTGGAGCAAGGAGGCTTTCGGTGGGGTAGATGTTCGATAAGCCCAATCACCTTATTGAACATCACGCTTTATGCCTCTCGTTATAAAAGTTAACCCATTACAATCCCCAAAGCTCGCCGTGCGCTTGCAGAGTAGTATTGTGGTTTGACCATCAAGTACTTTGAATAAGTAGCTGTTGGACCTGTTACATTAGGTCCGGTATCATCACCGATTGAACATGCTTATTCAGTTTTTCTTTCTGTTTCAAACTGCCCTGCTGCCTAAATAATTTCAACGCTATAGGGACCATGATTACCAATGAGTTTAGTATGAACATATATATGTAACTCAGATCAAACTGACATTAAGTGGCCCAGTCGACCACTGCCCCTGTAAAGAGACAGGGGTGGACTTCAGGGTTGAGGCTATATCCGCTCCCAAAACCACCACCACACCTGTGTCCACTCTGATCCAACAGGGGAGGAACAGCCTGTGCTCAGGGGATGAAGGCTTCGACTCAACTCCCAGACTTTAGCTCCAATCCGTTTCCGTTCATCAGGGACCCACACCTTGTTGTTCTGAACTGGATACCATCCCACACGACTGCCATGGAACTCCTTACTATGGATTTCGGACCACATAGGGGTTGTGTTATTGTGTATGTTATAAGATATCCAATATTTCCTCTACCCCAAAATTGAAATAATCTCAGCTGTCGCAAACAAAACAAAGACCATTTCCAAGTGGGAGTATTTCAAGTTTGAATATAAAAATATTATAATGATTTTTTTCTTACATATTTTTATGATACAAAAATGTATTCAGTAGAGTGAGTAATATATGAGTCATATATTTCCGGCATGTTATTCCCAAATCATTCCCATTCTTACACATTAAAAACCCGGTCAAATAGAAGGAACAAGCAAGCGTCATTTCCTCCTCAAGTGGAAAATTACCAGACAAATTAGATGATGTAAAGTTACTGAGCTAATTGGAAATTAATTGACATTATGCAAACAAAAGGCACTGCAAAGTCATTATATCTCACACATAGGCACACAGACACACACACACACACGCGCACACACACACACACACACACACACACACACACACACACACACACACACACACACACACACACACACACACACACACACACACACACACACACACACACACACACAACCGAAAATAGAATTCGCCCTTGTTCCTCTGGCTGTCGGAGGAAATTGAATTGGTTCTTGACAGTGTGGCTCTGCTCTGTCCGATACAAATAAAGGTCCCTGGTTACAGTTTCCAAAGCAACAAGCTTTGCAAAACAATACAGAACCCCTACTTCAGGTCGTTTCAAAAAAGGGATTGGATCAAATCTTTACTTACTTGTTCTAACAAAACCGAATGTGGCTTTAGCTAGATATCTATTTTCTGTTTGTTATGAATCTCACAAGGTTCTGGAATAACGGCTTACTTTTAAATCATTTAATTCCTGTCCCTACGATGTACACATTTCTGGATGTACGTTTAACGTCAGTCAGTCAATCCAGTCAGTATACTTCAAGCCATTGCAACGGCATGAAATAGCATTTTAAATCCCAGAGTGGACGCGGCGGGTTCCTTTTACGACGACCTGTCAGCCAGCATCCAATGTCCAGCCGTCTTTGGTGTGGAGCTTTCCCAGTGGTCGCGTTGGGCCGTGGTAGCTGATGTAGACCCAGCTGTCACACGGTGACGGGCACAGAGTCGTGCCAGGAGCAGCCATCTGCCCCGTCCTCACCAGCTCCGGAGGAGGAGTGTGGGCAGGAGGTGAAGAGCAGAAAAAGGGGGAAAGAAAGTGTGCACATGTATTATTAACATGCACAAATGTATATGCATGATTCATTATTGTTTTAGTATATGCTACACGAGAACACTCCAAAAATAAACAAGATAACACTTTCTGCCGGGATTTATTTGTTATTATTAGCGGTTTATTTGTTTTTATTAGCGTGACGACTTGCAAAGCGGGACATTTTGCGATGAAAGCAATAACCAGAGTTCGAAATCTCAATCATGGGATATTGCCCAATATCCCGAGATAGCGAACCAATCAAATAGCGCCATCTTAGGGGGTTCACGTGTAGCATATACTAAAATGGTACTGCACTGTTATATCAAATAATGATGTGTCCTGATCAATACTTTTTCAAATGATGTTTCATATTTTTCCACACTTATTTAAATTTCTTTAATTCAACTGTCCCCTGATGTCAGTCAAGGCTAAACAATTTGATCTGAGCCCAGCCAATCAATGGGATGTCCTTGAGCACTTATTTTAGAGATGGTGCTAAGATGAGCTAGTGAAATAAATTAATTGTGTGACCCCGGTCTGTGAAGGACTGAAGCCAAAGTGCAGACCTTCAGAGTGGAATAAGATCAAGGTTGGAAACTCGCTTTATTCTCCAACACAGGCTGCAATGAATGTTTAGTGTTGGAAAAATAATGGCAGAATTAATGAGTGACCTTTAACATACCTTTGATCTGTTGACTTTTATTTCACTTTCCCCCAAAATCGTTTCCAGCTTTATGGAGGTCGATATGTGTGGGAAGCCTAACTATATAAACATGGCTGGCTAATAGTATACTACATTCTGTCTGCCAATGTTGTTCAATCCCCTGGTAAATCTGCTTCTCAAAAATCAACCTGTATCACCAAGATAGAATGCTGATTTAATAATTCCTTTCAGTTTATAGGCCAAGCCTTTGAACACAGAATTATGAATAGCAAGCCTATGAATGTCTTCATTCATCGCTAGTCTATTACTCACAAATGCCTCGTACCTTTATATCGGATTTGTTAATGGTTTTATTAAAATCGAAATGTGCAGATAATCGAGATAAAGAGATGGCTCATGACTCGTTGTAAACAGACTTTATAAGGTGTGCTCTTGCCTATTTATACTGTACAAGTAGATTTCTCTTCACGTGGAATCGTCAAACCTTGATGTTTTGGGGAGAGGTTTTAACTGTTTGAACACACAATTACAGAGGCATTTCCATGCACAAAGAAAAAATTTACCAAAGCACTATATCACGTTTCCACACACACACACACACACGCACACACACACACACACACACACGCACACGCACACGCACACACACCTATATAAACACACATACCTATATAAAAACACACACTCATGTATGTAAACGACACACATGACATTATACATTGTGGATGTGGGTGCATTTACCGCGACACATTATCTGTGGGAACACTCATTTCCAACTCATGTCACACCTCTTGCTCATTACCATTCATATGGGGCTGGCTAGGATGGGTTTCAATGACAGGGGCCACATGGCGGTGGTCCCATTAAACATTTAGGCATTACTGTGACGGCTGAGGCCGACCTCATGAATAGCATTAGGATCAACCACAATTATATTAACACAAATCTGTGCTGGCTAACTGGCACTGTATGGGATCACCATGGGATATCGGTGGGCGAAGCCATTCATAATGAACATGATGCCCCCGGTTCTGAGCAAGGAGATGGTGTCCAATGGTGCCTCTGAAGGTGGGAGCCCTCAGCCAGTAAGGCGTCATCCCAAATTGGAGAGAAAGTTATCCACTTTCAGCCACCGAGGAAACAGAAGAGACAAGCTTTTAATTACATACCCTCTGCAGGTGTCGATGTATCACCTGAACGAGTCCTAGGAAGGCTCTATCCTCTGCCTCTCCCACACTTTGCTTGTGTCTCTGTCTCTGTCTCTTTCTCTCTCTCTC